>NW_022261983.1:21811374-21814958 GCF_002021735.2 Oncorhynchus kisutch
ATGCTGCAGAAATGTTTTTGTACCCCCGGCTTGCTAGCTAGGTTGCAATGGAACCTGCTACCAACTAGCCAGCTTCTCCAGACAGCTAGACTGACCATACCAGCTGAAACAGAGCAGTACCTTCTCCAGACAGCTAGACTGACCATAACAGCTGAAAACAGAGCAGTACCTTCTTCTCCAGACAGCTAGACTGACCATAACAGCTGAAACAGAGCAGTACCTTCTCCTCCATACAGCTAGACTGACCATACCAGCTGAAACAGAGCAGTACCTTCTCCTCCATACAGCTAGACTGACCATACCAGCTGAAACAGAGCAGTACCTTCTCCAGACAGCTAGACTGACCATACCAGCTGAAACAGAGCAGTAGCTTCTCCAGACAGCTAGACTGACCATAACAGCTGAAACAGAGCAATAGCTTCTCCAGACAGCTAGACTGACCATACCAGCTGACACAGAGCAGTACCTTCTTCTCCAGACAGCTAGACTGACCATAACAGCTGAAACAGAGCAGTACCTTCTCCAGACAGCTAGACTGACCATACCAGCTGAAACAGAGCAGTAGCTTCTTCTCTAGACAGCTAGACTGACCATAACAGCTGAAACAGAGCAGTACCTTCTCTAGACAGCTAGACTGACCATAACAGCTGAAACAGAGCAGTACCTTCTCCTCCATACAGCTAGACTGACCATAACAGCTGAAACAGAGCAGTACCTTCTCCTCCATACAGCTAGACTGACCATAACAGCTGAAACAGAGCAGTACCTTCTTCTCCAGACAGCTAGACTGACCATAACAGTTGAAACAGAGCAGTACCTTCTTCTCCAGACAGCTAGACTGACCATACCAGCTGAAACAGAGCAGTACCTTCTCCTCCAGACAGCTAGACTGACCATACCAGCTGAAACAGAGCAGTACCTTCTTCTCCAGACAGCTAGACTGACCATACCAGCTGAAACAGAGCAGTACCTTCTCCATACAGCTAGACTGACCATACCAGCTGAAACAGAGCAGTACCTTCTCCTCCATACAGCTAGACTGACCATACCAGCTGAAACAGAGCAGTACCTTCTCCAGACAGCTAGACTGACCATACCAGCTGAAACAGAGCAGTACCTTCTCCTCCAGACAGCTAGACTGACCATACCAGCTGAAACAGAGCAGTACCTTCTCCAGACAGCTAGACTGACCATACCAGCTGAAACAGAGCAGTACCTTCTCCATACAGCTAGACTGACCACAACAGCTTGCTAGCTCTTTGCCCTGGTACTAGAGGCTCTGTACTGTACATACCAGCTGAAACAGAGCAGTAGCTTGCTAGCTCTTTGCCCTGGTACTAGAGGCTCTGTACTGTACATACCAGCTGAAACAGAGCAGTAGCTTGCTAGCTCTTTGCCCTGGTACTAGAGGCTCTGCACTGTACATACCAGCTGAAACAGAGCAGTAGCTTGCTAGCTCTTTGCCCTGGTACTAGAGGCTCTGTACTGGCAGCCGACAGTATTTAGACCCTTTCACTTTTTCCACATTTTGTTACAGCTCTATTCTAAAATTGATTCAATTGTTTTTTTTCTGCACACAATACCCAATAATGACATCACAATACCCAATAATGACATCACAATACCCAATAATGACATCACAATACCCCATAATGACATCACAATACCCCATAATGACATCACAATACCCCATAATGACGAAGCAAAAACAGGTTTTATACATTACAAGATTGGCACACCTGTATTTGGGGAGTTTCTCTCATCCAGACGTGACGCTTGGCGTTCAGGCCAAAGAGTTCAATCTGGATTTCATCAGACCAGAGAATCTTGTTTCTCATGGTCTGAGAGTCCCTTAGGTGCCTTTGACAAACTCCAAGCGGGCTGTCATGTGCCTTTTACTGAGGAGTCGCTTCCGTCTGGCCAATCTACAATAAATGCCTGATTGGTGGAGTGGTGCAGAGATGGTTGTCCTTCTGGAAGTTTCTCCCATCTCTACAGAGGAACTCTTAAGCTCTGTCAGAGTGACCATCGGGTTCTTGATTACCTCCCTGACCAAGGCTGTTCTGCCCTGATAGCTTAGTTTGGCCGGGCGGCCAGCTCTAGGAAGAGTCTTGGTGGTTCCAAACTTCTTCCATTTAAGAATGATGGAGGCGACTGTGTTATTTGGGACTTTCAATGCTGCAGAAATGTTTTTTGTACCCCCGGCTAGCTAGCTAGGTTGCAATGGAACCTGCTACCAACTAGCCAGCTAGCTAGCTAGGTTGCAATGGAACCTGCTACCAACTAGCCAGCTAGCTAGCTAGGTTGCAATGGAACCCGCTACCAACTAGCCAGCTAGCTAGCTAGCTAGGTTGCAATGGAACCCGCTACCAACTAGCCAGCTAGCTAGCTAGGTTGCAATGGAACCCGCTACCAACTAGCCAGCTAGCTAGCTAGGTTGCAATGGAACCCGCTACCAACTAGCCAGCTAGCTAGCTAGGTTGCAATGGAACCCGCTACCAACTAGCCAGCTAGCTAGCTAGGTTGCAATGGAACCCGCTACCAACTAGCCAGCTAGCTAGCTAGGTTGCAGACACACACACACAATAACATACTCACTACTATACAGACACACACATGCATTTAGTGTTGAACACCAATGTGTTGTAGATATGTGGTAGTAGAGTTAGTGGTCTGAGGGAACGCAATGTGTTGTAGATATGTGGTAGTAAGAGTAGTGGCCCCTGAGGAACACAATGTGTTTGTAGATATGTGGTAGTAGAGTAGGGCCCTGAGGGAACACAATGTGTTGTAGATTATGTGGTAGTAGAGTAGTGCCTGAGGGAACACAATGTGTTGTAGATATTGCTGGTAGTAAGAGTAGTGGCCTGAGGGAACACAATGTGTTGTAGAGTAGTGGTCTGAGGTAACACAATGTGTTGTAGATATGTGGTAGTAGAGTAGTGGCCTGAGGAACACATGTGTTGTAGATATGTGGTAGTAGAGTATGGGCCTGAGGAACACAATGTGTTGTAGATATTGGTAGTAGAAGTAGTGCCTGAGGGAACACAATGTGTTTGTAGATATGTGGTAGTAGAGTAGTGGCCTGAGGGAACACAATGTGTTGTAGATATGTGGTAGTAGAGTAGGGCCGTGAGGGAACACAATGTGTTGTAGATATGTGGTAGTAGAAGTAGTGGCCTGAGGGAACACAATGTGTTGTAGATATGTGGTAGTAGAGTAGTGGCCTGGGGGAACCAATGTTGTTGTAGATATGTGGTAGTAGAGTAGTGGTCTGAGGGAACAATGTGTTGTAGATATGTGGTAGTAGAGTAGTGGCCTGAGGGAACACATGTGTTGTAGATATGTGGTAGTAGAGTAGTGGCCTGAGGGAACACATGTGTTGTAGATATGTGGTAGTAGAGTAGTGGCCTGAGGGAACACAATGTGTTGTAGATATGTGGTAGTAGAGTAGTGGCTGAGGGAAACACATGTGTTGTAGATATGTGGTAGTAGAGTAGTGGTCTGAGGGAAACAATGTGTTGTAGATATGTGGTAGTAGAGTAGTGGCCTGGGGTAAAAACACTGAAATGTATTGTAATGTT
>NW_022261983.1:21815058-21825058 GCF_002021735.2 Oncorhynchus kisutch
AGAAGACAGAGAGAACAGAGAGAGAGAGAGAGACAGAGAGAGAGAGAGAGAGAGAGAGAGACACAGAGAGAGAGAGAGAGAGAGAGGAGAGAGAGAGAGAGAGAGAGAGAGAGAGAGAGAGAGACAGAGACAGAGACAGAGAGAGAGCAGATTGCATTTATGACTTAAACTAAAGATTTCCTTGGGGAGTTTATGTGAGTACAATACTGTGATGTCATTTGGTGTCTAAGTGATGACACATCCTGTTCTCCAGGTGGATCCCTCCTCCTCATCTGTCCTCTCTGTTGGTCAACAAGATCTCATAGTTACCCTTCGAAATGTGACGTTTTATGGATGGACGTCTATTTTTAACGCATTAATCCCGTGTGGTTACAGGGTTAATCCCGCGTGGTTACAGGGTTAATCCCGCGTGGTTACAGGTTTAATCCGTGTGGTTACAGAGTTGATCCCGCGTGGTTACAGGTTTAATCCCGCGTGGTTACAGGGTTAATCCCGCGTGGTTACAGGTTTAATCCCGCATGGTTACAGAGTTGATCCCGCGTGGTTACAGGGTTAATCCCGTGTGGTTACAGGTTTAATCCCGCGTGGTTACAGAGTTGATCCCGCGTGGTTACAGGGTTAATCCCGCGTGGTAACAGGGTTAATCCCGCGTGGTTACAGGGTTAATCCGCATGGGTTACAGGGTTAATCCTGCGTGGTTACAGGGTTAATCCCGCGTGGTTACAGGGTTAATCCCCGCGTGGTTACAGGGTTTAACCCCGCGTGGTTACAGGTTTAATCCCGCGTGGTTACAGGGTTAATCCCGCGTGGTTACAGGGTTAATCCCGCGTGGTTACAGGTTTAATCCCGCGTGGTTACAGAGTTGATCCCGCGTGGTTACAGGGTTAATCCTGTGTGGTTACAGGGTTAATCCCGCGTGGTTACAGGGTTAATACAGGGTTAATCCCGCTGGTTACAGGGTTAATCCGCGTGGTTACAGGTTTAATCCCGCGTGGTTATAGAGTTGATCCCGCGTGGTTACAGGGTTAATCCCGTGTGGTTACAGGGTTAATCCCGCGTGGTTACAGGTTTAATCCCGCGTGGTTACAGAGTTGATCCCGCGTGGTTACAGGGTTAATCCCGTGTGGTAACAGGGTTAATCCCGCATGGTTACAGGTTTAATCCCGCGTGGTTACAGAGTTGATCCCGCGTGGTTACAGGGTTAATCCCGCGTGGTAACAGGGTTAATCCCGCATGGTTACAGGGTTAATCCCACATGGTTAAAGGTTTAATCCCGCGTGGTTACAGGGTTAATCCCGCGTGGTTACAGGGTTAATCCCGCGTGGTTACAGGGTTAATCCCGCATGGTTACAGGGTTAATCCCACGTGGTTACAGGGTTAATCCCGCGTGGTTACAGGGTTAATCCCGCGTGGTTACAGGGTTAATCCCGCATGGTTACAGGGTTAATCCCGCGTGGTTACAGGGTTAATCCCGCATGGTTACAGGGTTAATCCTGCGTGGTTACAGGGTTAATCCCGCGTGGTTACAGGGTTAATCCCACATGGATACAGGGTTAATCCCGCATGGTTAGAGGGTTAATCCTGCGTGGTTACAGGGTTAATCCCGCGTGGTTACAGGGTTAATCCCACATGGATACAGGGTTAATCCCACATGGATACAGGGTTAATCCCACGTGGTTACATGGTTTACCCCGCGTGGTTACAGGGTTAATCCCACATGGTTACAGGGTTAATCCTGCGTGGTTACAGGGTTAATCCCGCGTGGTTACAGGGTTAATCCCACATGAGGGTTAATCCCACATGGATACAGGGTTAATCCCACGTGGTTACATGGTTTACCCCGCGTTGTTACAAGGTTAATCCCACATGGATACAGGTTAATCCAGCATGGTTACAGGGTTAATCCTGCGTGGTTACAGGTTAATCCCGCGTGGTTACAGGGTTAATCCCACATGGATACAGGGTTAATCCCAAATGGATACAGGGTTAATCCCACGTGGTTACATGGTTTACCCCGCGTGGTTACAGGGTTAATCCTGCGTGGTTACAGGGTTAACCCCGCGTGGTTACAGGGTAATCCCACGTGGTTACGATGGTTAATCCCGCGTGGTTTACAGGGTTAATCCCGCGTGGTTACAGGGTTAATCCCGCGTGGTTACAGGGTTAATCCCCACGTGGTTACATTTGTTTACCCCGCGTTGTTACATGTAATTCCCGCTTCTTACAAGGTTAATCCCACGTGTTACATGGTTACCCGCGGTTGTCAAGGGGTTAATCCGCGTGTTACAAGGTTAATCCCACGTTGTTACATGGTTTTACCCCGCGTGTACAGGGGTTAATCCCGCGTTGTTACATGGTTTACCCCGCGTGGTTACAGGGTTAATCCCAACGTGGTTACAGGGTAATCCCGCGTGGTTACATGGTTTACCCCGCGTTGTTACAGGGTAATCCCGCGTGGTTACATGGTTTACCCCGCGTGGTTACATGGTTTACCCCGCGTTGTTACAGCGTTAATCCCACGTGGTTACATGGTTTACCCCGCGTTGTTACAGGGTTAATCCCACGTGGTTACATGGTTTACCCCACGTGGTTACATGGTTTACCCCGCGTTGTTACAAGGTTAATCCCGCGTTGTTACATGGTTTACCCCGCGTGGTTACATGGTTAATCCCGCGTTGTTACATGGTTTACCCCGCGTTGTTACAGGGTTAATCCCGCGTGGTTACATGGTTTACCCCGCGTTGTTACAGGGTTAATCCCGCGTGGTTACATGGTTTACCCCGCGTTGTTACAGGGTTAATCCCACGTGGTTACATGGTTTACCCCACGTGGTTACATGGTTTACCCCGCGTTGTTACAAGGTTAATCCCGCGTTGTTACATGGTTTACCCCGCGTGGTTACATGGTTAATCCCGCGTTGTTACATGGTTTACCCCGCGTTGTTACAGGGTTAATCCCGCGTTGTTACATGGTTTACCCCGCGTTGTTACAGGGTTAATCCCGCGTGGTTACATGGTTTACCCCGCGTTGTTACAGGGTTAATCCCGCGTTGTTACATGGTTTACCCCGCGTTGTTACAGGGTTAATCCCGCGTGGTTACATGGTTTACCCCGCGTGGTTACAAGGTTAATCCCGCGTGGTTACATGGTTTACCCCGCGTTGTTACAAGGTTAATCCCGCGTGGTTACATGGTTTACCCCGCGTTGTTACAAGGTTTACCCCGCGTGGTTACAGGGTTAATCCCGCGTGGTTACATGGTTTACCCCGCGTTGTTACAAGGTTTACCCCGCGTGGTTACATGGTTTACCCCGCGTTGTTACAAGGTTAATCCCGCGTGGTTACATGGTTTACCCCGCGTTGTTACATGGTTTACCCCGCGTGGTTACAGGGTTAATCCCGCGTGGTTACATGGTTTACCCCGCGTTGTTACAAGGTTTACCCCGCGTGGTTACATGGTTTACCCCGCGTTGTTACATGGTTTACCCCGCGTGGTTACAGGGTTAATCCCGCGTGGTTACATGGTTTACCCCGCGTTGTTACAAGGTTTACCCCGCGTTGTTACAAGGTTAATCCCGTGTGGTTACAGGGTTAATCCCACGTTGTTACAAGGTTAATCCCACGTGGTTACAAGGTTAATCCCGCGTGGTTACATGGTTTACCCCGCGTTGTTACATGGTTTACCCCGCGTGGTTACAGGGTTAATCCCATGTGGTTACAGGGTTAATCCCATGTGGTTACATGGTTAATCCCACGTGGTTACAGGGTTAATCCCGCGTGGTTACAGGGTTAATCCCACATGGATACAGGGTTAATCCCACATGGATACAGGGTTAATCCCACGTGGTTACATGGTTAATCCCGCGTGGTTACAAGGTTAATCCCGTGTGGTTACAAGGTTAATCCCGTGTGGTTACAGGGTTAATCCCACGTGGTTACATGGTTAATCCCGCGTTGTTACATGGTTAATCCCGCGTTGTTACAAGGTTAATCCCGTGTGGTTGAAGGGTTATTTATTTATATTTATTTTATTTAGTCTTTATTTAACCTTTAACCTTTAACCTTTAACTAGGCGAATCAGTTAAGAACAAATTCTTATTTACAATGACGGCCTAAACAGAAACAACTCACAGGTGAACAGTTTAGGCATCCATTCCGAGTGGTTAAGGTTAGGGATAGGGTTTGGGGAAGGTTTAAAAGAAATATTTTTAAAAACAACATTTCACCCAGTGCCACCAGGTCACTCAGTGTCACCAGATACCAGGTCACCAGGTCACCAGGTCCCCCAGTGTCACCAGGTCACCCAGTGTCACCAGGTCACCCAGTGCCACAAGGTCACCAGGTCCCCCAGTGTCACCAGGTCACCCAGTACCACCAGGTCACCACGTCCCCAGTGTCACCAGGTCACCCAGTACCACCAGGTCACCCAGTACCACCAGGTCACCAGGTCACCCAGTACCACCAGGTCACCCAGTACCACCAGGTCACCCAGTACCACCAGGTCACCAGGTCAACCAGTACCACCAGGTCACCCAGTACCACCAGGTCACCAGGTCACCCAGTACCACCAGGTCACCCAGTACCACCAGGTCACCCAGTACCACCAGGTCACCCAGTACCACCAGGTCACCAGGTCACCCAGTACCACCAGGTCACCCAGTACCACCAGGTCACCAGGTCACCAGGTCACCCAGTACCACCAGGTCACCAGGTCACCAGGTCACCCAGTACCACCAGGTCACCAGGTCACCAGGTCACCCAGTACCACCAGGTCACCCAGTACCACCAGGTCACCAGGTCACCAGGTCACCCAGTACCACCAGGTCACCCAGTACCACCAGGTCACCAGGTCACCCAGTACCACCAGGTCACCCAGTACCAACAGGTCACCCAGTACCACCAGGTCACCCAGTACCACCAGGTCACCAGGTCACCCAGTACCACCAGGTCACCCAGTACCACCAGGTCACCCAGTACCACCAGGTCACCAGGTCACCAGTACCACCAGGTCACCCAGTACCACCAGGTCACCAGGTCACCAGGTCACCCAGTACCACCAGGTCACCAGGTCACCCAGTACCACCAGGTCACCCAGTACCACCAGGTCACCAGGTCACCAGGTCACCAGGTCACCAGGTCACCAGGTCACCCAGTACCACCAGGTCACCCAGTGTCACCAGGTCACCAGGTCACCAGGTCACCCAGTACCACCAGGTCACCCAGTACCACCAGGTCACCCAGTACCACCAGGTCACCAGGTCACCCAGTACCACCAGGTCACCCAGTACCACCAGGTCACCAGGTCACCCAGTACCACCAGGTCACCCAGTACCACCAGGTCACCAGGTCACCCAGTACCACCAGGTCACCCAGTACCACCAGGTCACCCAGTACCACCAGGTCACCCAGTACCACCAGGTCACCAGGTCACCAGGTCACCCAGTACCACCAGGTCACCAGGTCACCAGGTCACCCAGTACCACCAGGTCACCCAGTACCACCAGGTCACCAGGTCACCAGGTCACCCAGTACCACCAGGTCACCCAGTACCACCAGGTCACCAGGTCACCAGGTCACCCAGTACCACCAGGTCACCCAGTACCACCAGGTCACCACGTCCCCCAGTGTCACCAGGTCACCCAGTACCACCAGGTCACCCAGTACCACCAGGTCACCAGGTCACCCAGTACCACCAGGTCACCCAGTACCACCAGGTCACCCAGTACCACCAGGTCACCCAGTACCACCAGGTCACCCAGTACCACCAGGTCACCAGGTCACCCAGTACCACCAGGTCACCCAGTACCACCAGGTCACCCAGTACCACCAGGTCACCAGGTCACCCAGTACCACCAGGTCACCCAGTACCACCAGGTCACCAGGTCACCAGGTCACCCAGTACCACCAGGTCACCAGGTCACCAGGTCACCCAGTACCACCAGGTCACCAGGTCACCAGGTCACCCAGTACCACCAGGTCACCCAGTACCACCAGGTCACCAGGTCACCAGGTCACCCAGTACCACCAGGTCACCCAGTACCACCAGGTCACCAGGTCACCCAGTACCACCAGGTCACCCAGTACCACCAGGTCACCAGGTCACCCAGTACCACCAGGTCACCCAGTACCAACAGGTCACCCAGTACCACCAGGTCACCCAGTACCACCAGGTCACCAGGTCACCCAGTACCACCAGGTCACCCAGTACCACCAGGTCACCCAGTACCACCAGGTCACCAGGTCACCCAGTACCACCAGGTCACCCAGTACCACCAGGTTACACCAGGTCACCAGGTCACCAGTCCCAGTACACCAGTCACCAGGTCACCCAGTACCACCAGGTCACCAGTACCACCAGGTCACCAGGTCACCAGGTCACCAGGTCACCCAGGTCACCAGGTCACCCAGTACCACCAGGTCACCCGCAGTTTCACCAGGTCACCAGGTACACCAGGTCACCCAGTTACCACCAGGTCACCAAGTACCAACACAGGTTCACCCAGTACCACCAGGTCACCAGGTCACCCAGTACCACCAGGTCACCCAGTACCACCAGGTCACCAGGTCACCCAGTACCACCAGGTCACCCAGTACCACCAGGTCACCCAGTACCACCAAGGTCACCAGGTCACCAGGTCACCCAGTACCACCAGTCACCAGGTCACCAGTCACCCCAGTACCACCAGGTCACCCAGTACCACCAGGTCACCCAGGTACCACCAGGTCACCCAGTACCACCAGGTCACCCAGGTACCACCAGGTCACCAGGTCACCAGGTCACCCAGTACCACCAGGTCACCCAGTACACCAGGTCACCAGGTCACCCAGGTCCACCAGGTCACCCAGTACCACCAGGTCACCCAGTACCACCAGGTCACCAGGTCACCCAGGTCCACCAGGTCACCCAGTACACCAGGTCACCATACCACCAGGTCACCAGGTCACCCAGTACCACCGGTCAACCCAGTACCACCAGGTCACCAGGTCACCCAGTACCACCAGGTCACCCAGTACCACCAGGTCACCCAGTACCACCCAGGTCACCAGGTCACCCAGTATCACCAGGTCACCCAGTACCACCAGGTCACCAGGTCACCAGGTCACCCAGTACCACCAGGTCACCAGGTCACCAGTACCACCAGGTCACCAGGTCACCCAGTACCACCAGGTCACCCAGTACCACCAGGTCACCCAGTACCACCAGGTCACCCCAGTAACACCAGGTCACCCAGTACCACCAGGTCACCCAGTAACACCAGGTCACCCAGTACCACCAGGTCACCAGGTCACCCAGTACACCAGGTCACCCAGTATCACCAGGTCACCAGGTCACCAGTACCACCAGGTCACCAGGTCACCCAGTACCACCAGGTCACCCAGTACCACCAGATCACCAGGTTCACCCAGTACCACCAGGTCACCCAGTACCACCATGGTCACCCAGTAACACCAGGTCACCCAGTTACCACCAGGTCACCAGGTCACCCAGTACCACCAGGTCACCCAGTACCACCAGGTCACCCAGTATCACCAGGTCACCAGGTCACCCAGTACCACCAGGTCACCCAGGTCACCCAGTACCACCAGGTCACCAGTACCACCAGGTCACCCAGTACCACCAGGTCACCAGGTCACCCAGTACCACCAGGTCACCAGTACCACCAGGTCACATGGTCACCAGGTCACCAGGTTACCCAGTACCACCAGGTCACCCAGTACCACCAGGTCACCCAGTACCACCAGGTCACATGGTCACCCAGTACCCACCAGGTCACCAGTCACCCAGTACCACCAGGTCACCAGGTCACCCAGTACCACCAGGTCACCAGGTCACCAGGTCACCCATATCTGGGAATTGTTTTTCTTTTCTTTTGAGCGCCAAGGAAGGCAAATTTTGACGTTACTCGGGACCTTTTCAAACGTCCAAAATCAACGTATATTTCTAGTGATCAGGCTGCTGAGCCTCATTAAGATATTCACAGTGATGACTTAACCTCCCCTCCCTCCCTCCCTCCCTCCCTCCTCCCTCCCTCCCTCCCTCCCTCCCTCCCTCCCTCCCTCCCTCCCTCCCTCCCTCCCTCCCTCCCTCCCTCCCTCCCTGCTCTGTTAATGTCATTATATTCTCTCCATCAATGAAGAGACTGTCTGACTGCTGTGGTTGGTGGATTGTATGGAGACCCTATACTGCTCAGCACACACACACACGCACACACACACACACGGCCAGGCCTGTGGTCCATGGCCAGTGCATCTCCAGAGAGCTGGAACGAGCCCCAGACCCAGACGTGCTCCTCGCCACCCCAGGTACAGAGCTCTGTTCTGGTGTCCACCTCTCTGCTCATCCCCCTGTGGAGGTCTGAGGGCAGTACACACCAGCACGGTTCAGGACGAACGCATGACGGCGTGACGCCAGACGGAACGAAACACACACACACACACACGTATACATTGTGCATAGACAAACACACACAGACCACACACACACACACACACACACACACACACACACACACACACACACACACACACACACACACACACACACACACACACAACAGGCACACAGGAACACACACACACACCACACACACACACACACACACAGAGCCGTTGCAGCTTGTCCTCCAGGACCCCTAACAGTAACTGAGGTGAACATGCAGAGCGTTAATTGAGGTTTTCTAACGAGTGTCTTGTTCCCCTCTTAATTAACTAGACTAATCAACAACAGGGCTGCAGAACATGGAGGCAGTTTTGCTGTTTTCTCTGCCTCTCTCTCCCTCTCTCCCTCTCTCCCTCCCCCCTGCATCCCTCTATCTCTTTTCTCTCTCCATTTATCCTGGATTCCTCCTCCTTTTTCCTCCCTCCCTCTCTCTCTCCCTCTCTCTCTCCCTCTCTCCCTCCCCCCCTACATCCCTCTCTCCCTCCCTCTCTCCCTTTCTCCCTCCCCCCCCTGCATCCCTCTATCTCTTTTCTCTCTCCATTTATCCTGGATTCCTCCTCCTTTCCCTCCCTCTCTCTCTCCCTCTCTTCCCTCCCCCCCCTACATCCCTCTCTCCCTCCCTCTCTCCCTCTCTCCCTCCCCCCCTGCATCCCTCTATCTCTTTTCTCTCTCCATTTATCCTGGATTCCTCCTCCTTTCCCTCCCTCTCTCCCTTTCTCCCTCCCCCTGCATCCCTCTATCTCTTTTCTCTCTCCATTTATCCTGGATTCCTCCCCTCTCACTCCCCCCCCCCCCCCCTACATCCCTCTATCTTCCCTGAAGTGCTTCTCTAGGATAAAGAGGTACATTAAACATGACACAAATTACAATAACAAAGGAGCTGTTCTTAAACAGACAACTTTATTTAAACCTGAACCTGGAGGACAAAACAACAGAGAGAGAAAGAGAGTGGGAGAGAAACAAAAGAGATGATCATGTCGCTCCTATGTTCTGTCCCTGTTTGATTTTGTCATTGGGGTCATTTATCAGATTAAATAGAGAGAGAGCAAGAGAGAGAAAGAGAGAAGAGAGCATGAGAGATAGGAAGAGAGAGAGACAGAGAGACATAGAGAGAGAGAGATAGGAAGAGAGAAGCAAGATTTGTGACCTGTTGCCACAAGAAAAGGGCAACCAGTGAAGAACAAACACCATTGTAAATACAACCCATATTTATGCGTATTTATTTTCCCTTGTGTTCTTTAACCATTTGTACATCGTTGCAACACTGTATATATACGTAATATGACATTTGTAATGTCTTTATTGTTTTGAAACTTCTGTATGTGTAATGTCTACTGTTAACAGATGTTTCCCATGCCAATAAAGCCCCTTGAATTGAATTGAATTGACATAGCGAGAGACAGAGAGAGGGAGACATAGAGAGAGACATAGAGAGAGACATAGAGAGAGACATAGAGAGAGAGTGAGATAGGAAGAGTGAGAAACATAGTGAGATAGGAAGAGAGAGAGAGAGAGAGAGTGAGATAGGAAGAGAGAGAGAGAGTGAGATAGGAAGAGAGAGAG
>NW_022261983.1:21827558-21836887 GCF_002021735.2 Oncorhynchus kisutch
TATCTGTCTCTATCTGTCTCTCTGTCTCTATCTGTCTGTCTGTCTCTCTCTGTCTCTATCTGTCTGTCTGTCTCTATCTGTCTGTGTCTCTCTCTGTCTCTATCTGTCTCTGTCTCTATCTGTCTGTCTCTGTCTGTGTCTCTATCTGTCTGTCTCTGTCTGTGTCTCTATCTGTCTGTCTCTGTCTCTGTCTCTATCTGTCTGTCTCTATCTGTCTGTCTGTCTCTATCTGTCTGTGTCTCTATCTGTCTGTCTATCTGTCTGTCTCTCTCTATCTGTCTCTATCTATCTCTATCTGTCTGTCTCTCTCTATCTGTCTCTATCTCTATCTGTCTGTGTCTCTCTCTGTCTGTCTGTGTCTCTCTCTGTCTCTATCTGTCTGTCTCTCTCTATCTGTCTCTATCTCTCTCTGTCTGTCTCTATCTGTCTGTCTGTCTCTGACTCTATCTGTCTGTGTCTCTATCTGTCTGTCTCTCTCTGTCTCTATCTGTCTGTGTCTCTCTCTGTCTCTATCTGTCTGTGTCTCTCTATGTCTCTATCTGTCTGTGTCTCTCTCTGTCTCTATCTGTCTGTGTCTCTCTCTGTCTCTATCTGTCTGTCTGTCTCTATCTATCTCTATCTGTCTGTGTCTCTCTCTATCTCTATCTGTCTGTCTGTCTCTGTCTCTATCTGTCTGTGTCTCTCTCTGTCTCTATCTGTCTGTGTCTCTCTCTGTCTCTATCTGTCTGTGTCTCTCTCTGTCTCTATCTGTCTGTGTCTCTCTCTGTCTCTATCTGTCTGTGTCTCTCTCTGTCTCTATCTGTCTGTGTCTCTCTCTGTCTCTATCTGTCTGTGTCTCTATCTGTCTGTGTCTCTCTCTCTCTATCTCTATCTGTCTGTCTCTCTCTATCTCTATCTGTCTGTGTCTCTCTCTATCTCTATCTGTCTCTGTCTCTATCTGTCTCTATCTGTCTGTCTGTCTCTGTCTCTATCTGTCTCTATCTGTCTCTGTCTGTCTCTATCTGTCTCTGTCTGTCTGTCTCTGTCTCTATCTGTCTCGGTCTGTCTCTATCTGTCTCTGTCTGTCTGTCTCTGTCTCTATCTGTCTCTATCTGTCTCTGTCTGTCTCTATCTGTCTGTGTCTCTATCTGTCTCTATCTGTCTCTGTCTCTATCTGTCTCTATCTGTCTGTGTCTCTCTCTGTCTCTATCTGTCTGTGTCTCTCTCTGTCTGTGTCTCTCTCTGTCTCTATCTGTCTGTGTCTCTCTCTGTCTCTATCTGTCTCTATCTGTCTGTGTCTCTCTCTGTCTCTATCTGTCTGTGTCTCTCTCTGTCTCTATCTGTCTCTATCTGTCTGTGTCTCTCTCTGTCTCTATCTGTCTCTATCTGTCTGTGTCTCTCTCTATCTCTATCTGTCTGTCTCTATCTGTCTCTATCTGTCTGTGTCTCTCTCTATCTCTATCTGTCTCAATCTGTCTGTCTGTCTCTATCTGTCTGTGTCTGTCTCTATCTGTCTGTGTCTCTCTCTGTCTCTATCTGTCTGTGTCTCTCTCTATCTCTATCTGTCTGTGTCTCTCTCTATCTCTATCTGTCTGTGTCTCTATCTGTCTGTGTCTCTCTCTGTCTCTATCTGTCTGTGTCTCTCTCTGTCTCTATCTGTCTGTGTCTCTCTCTGTCTCTATCTGTCTGTGTCTCTCTCTGTCTCTATCTGTCTGTGTCTCTCTCTATCTCTATCTGTCTGTGTCTCTCTCTGTCTCTATCTGTCTGTGTCTCTCTCTATCTCTATCTGTCTGTGTCTCTCTCTATCTCTATCTGTCTGTGTCTCTCTCTGTCTCTATCTGTCTGTGTCTCTCTCTATCTCTATCTGTCTGTGTCTCTCTCTGTCTCTATCTGTCTGTGTCTCTCTCTATCTCTATCTGTCTCTATCTCTATCTGTCTCTATCTGTCTGTGTCTCTATCTATCTCTATCTGTCTGTTGTCTCTCTCTATCTCTATCTGTCTCAATCTGTCTGTCTGTCTCTATCTGTCTGTGTCTGTCTCTATCTGTCTGTGTCTCTCTCTGTCTCTATCTGTCTGTGTCTCTCTCTATCTCTATCTGTCTGTGTCTCTCTCTATCTCTATCTGTCTGTGTCTCTATCTGTCTGTGTCTCTCTCTGTCTCTATCTGTCTGTGTCTCTCTCTGTCTCTATCTGTCTGTGTCTCTCTCTGTCTCTATCTGTCTGTGTCTCTCTCTGTCTCTATCTGTCTGTGTCTCTCTCTATCTCTATCTGTCTGTGTCTCTCTCTGTCTCTATCTGTCTGTGTCTCTCTCTATCTCTATCTGTCTGTGTCTCTCTCTATCTCTATCTGTCTGTGTCTCTCTCTGTCTCTATCTGTCTGTGTCTCTCTCTATCTCTATCTGTCTGTGTCTCTCTCTGTCTCTATCTGTCTGTGTCTCTCTCTATCTCTATCTGTCTCTATCTCTATCTGTCTCTATCTGTCTGTGTCTCTATCTATCTCTATCTGTCTGTGTCTCTATCTGTCTCTATCTGTCTGTGTCTCTCTCTGTCTCTATCTGTCTGTGTCTCTCTCTATCTCTATCTGTCTGTCTCTCTCTATCTCTATCTGTCTGTGTCTCTCTCTATCTCTATCTGTCTGTGTCTCTCTCTGTCTCTATCTGTCTGTGTCTCTATCTATCTCTATCTGTCTGTGTCTCTCTCTATCTCTATCTGTCTGTGTCTCTCTCTGTCTCTATCTGTCTGTGTCTCTCTCTGTCTCTATCTGTCTGTGTCTCTCTCTATCTCTATCTGTCTGTGTCTCTCTCTGTCTCTATCTGTCTGTGTCTCTCTCTATCTCTATCTGTCTGTGTCTCTCTCTGTCTCTATCTGTCTGTGTCTCTCTCTATCTCTATCTGTCTGTGTCTCTATCTATCTCTATCTGTCTGTGTCTCTCTCTGTCTCTATCTGTCTGTGTCTCTCTCTATCTCTATCTGTCTGTGTCTCTCTCTATCTCTATCTGTCTGTGTCTCTCTCTATCTCTATCTGTCTGTGTCTCTCTCTGTCTCTATCTGTCTGTGTCTCTCTCTATCTCTATCTGTCTGTCTGTCTCTATCTGTCTGTGTCTCTCTCTGTCTCTATCTGTCTGTCTGTCTCTGTCTGTCTCTATCTGTCTGTGTCTCTCTCTGTCTGTGTCTCTCTCTGTCTCTATCTGTCTGTCTGTCTCTCTCTGTCTCTATCTGTCTGTGTCTCTATCTGTCTGTGTCTCTATCTGTCTCTATCTGTCTCTATCTGTCTCTATCTGTCTCTATCTGTCTGTGTCTCTCTCTATCTCTATCTGTCTGTGTCTCTATCTGTCTCTATCTGTCTGTGTCTCTCTCTATCTCTATCTGTCTGTGTCTCTATCTGTCTCTATCTGTCTGTGTCTCTCTCTATCTCTATCTGTCTGTGTCTCTATCTGTCTCTATCTGTCTGTGTCTCTCTCTATCTCTATCTGTCTGTGTCTCTATCTGTCTCTATCTGTCTGTGTCTCTCTCTATCTCTATCTGTCTGTGTCTCTCTCTGTCTCTATCTGTCTGTGTCTCTATCTGTCTCTATCTGTCTCTATCTGTCTCTCTGTCTCTATCTGTCTGTCTGTCTCTATCTGTCTGTGTCTCTCTCTGTCTCTATCTGTCTCTGTCTCTATCTGTCTGTCTCTGTCTGTGTCTCTATCTGTCTGTCTCTGTCTCTGTCTCTATCTGTCTGTCTCTATCTGTCTGTCTGTCTCTATCTGTCTGTGTCTCTATCTGTCTGTCTATCTGTCTGTCTCTCTCTATCTGTCTCTATCTATCTCTATCTGTCTGTCTCTCTCTATCTGTCTCTATCTCTATCTGTCTGTGTCTCTCTCTGTCTGTCTGTGTCTCTCTCTGTCTCTATCTGTCTGTCTCTCTCTATCTGTCTCTATCTCTCTCTGTCTGTCTCTATCTGTCTGTCTGTCTCTGACTCTATCTGTCTGTGTCTCTATCTGTCTGTCTCTCTCTGTCTCTATCTGTCTGTGTCTCTCTCTGTCTCTATCTGTCTGTGTCTCTCTATGTCTCTATCTGTCTGTGTCTCTCTCTGTCTCTATCTGTCTGTGTCTCTCTCTGTCTCTATCTGTCTGTCTGTCTCTATCTATCTCTATCTGTCTGTGTCTCTCTCTATCTCTATCTGTCTGTCTGTCTCTGTCTCTATCTGTCTGTGTCTCTCTCTGTCTCTATCTGTCTGTGTCTCTCTCTGTCTCTATCTGTCTGTGTCTCTCTCTGTCTCTATCTGTCTGTGTCTCTCTCTGTCTCTATCTGTCTGTGTCTCTCTCTGTCTCTATCTGTCTGTGTCTCTCTCTGTCTCTATCTGTCTGTGTCTCTATCTGTCTGTGTCTGTGTCTCTCTATCTCTATCTGTCTGTCTCTCTCTATCTCTATCTGTCTGTGTCTCTCTCTATCTCTATCTGTCTCTGTCTCTATCTGTCTCTATCTGTCTGTCTGTCTCTGTCTCTATCTGTCTCTATCTGTCTCTGTCTGTCTCTATCTGTCTCTGTCTGTCTGTCTCTGTCTCTATCTGTCTCGGTCTGTCTCTATCTGTCTCTGTCTGTCTGTCTCTGTCTCTATCTGTCTCTATCTGTCTCTGTCTGTCTCTATCTGTCTGTGTCTCTATCTGTCTCTATCTGTCTCTGTCTCTATCTGTCTCTATCTGTCTGTGTCTCTCTCTGTCTCTATCTGTCTGTGTCTCTCTCTGTCTGTGTCTCTCTCTGTCTCTATCTGTCTGTGTCTCTCTCTGTCTCTATCTGTCTCTATCTGTCTGTGTCTCTCTCTGTCTCTATCTGTCTGTGTCTCTCTCTGTCTCTATCTGTCTCTATCTGTCTGTGTCTCTCTCTGTCTCTATCTGTCTCTATCTGTCTGTGTCTCTCTCTATCTCTATCTGTCTGTCTCTATCTGTCTCTATCTGTCTGTGTCTCTCTCTATCTCTATCTGTCTCAATCTGTCTGTCTGTCTCTATCTGTCTGTGTCTGTCTCTATCTGTCTGTGTCTCTCTCTATCTCTATCTGTCTGTGTCTCTCTCTATCTCTATCTGTCTGTGTCTCTATCTGTCTGTGTCTCTCTCTGTCTCTATCTGTCTGTGTCTCTCTCTGTCTCTATCTGTCTGTGTCTCTCTCTGTCTCTATCTGTCTGTGTCTCTCTCTGTCTCTATCTGTCTGTGTCTCTCTCTGTCTCTATCTGTCTGTGTCTCTCTCTATCTCTATCTGTCTGTGTCTCTCTCTGTCTCTATCTGTCTGTGTCTCTCTCTATCTCTATCTGTCTGTGTCTCTCTCTATCTCTATCTGTCTGTGTCTCTCTCTGTCTCTATCTGTCTGTGTCTCTCTCTATCTCTATCTGTCTGTGTCTCTCTCTGTCTCTATCTGTCTGTGTCCTCTCTCTATCTCTATCTGTCTCTATCTCTATCTGTCTCTATCTGTCTGTGTCTCTATCTATCTCTATCTGTCTGTGTCTCTCTCTATCTCTATCTGTCTCAATCTGTCTGTCTGTCTCTATCTGTCTGTGTCTGTCTCTATCTGTCTGTGTCTCTCTCTGTCTCTATCTGTCTGTGTCTCTCTCTATCTCTATCTGTCTGTGTCTCTCTCTATCTCTATCTGTCTGTGTCTCTATCTGTCTGTGTCTCTCTCTGTCTCTATCTGTCTGTGTCTCTCTCTGTCTCTATCTGTCTCTGTCTGTCTCTATCTGTCTCTGTCTGTCTGTCTCTGTCTCTATCTGTCTCGGTCTGTCTCTATCTGTCTCTGTCTGTCTGTCTCTGTCTCTATCTGTCTCTATCTGTCTCTGTCTGTCTCTATCTGTCTGTGTCTCTATCTGTCTCTATCTGTCTCTGTCTCTATCTGTCTCTATCTGTCTGGTGTCTCTCTCTGTCTCTATCTGTCCTGTGTCCTCTCTCTGTCCTGTGTCTCTCTCTGTCTCTATCTGTCTGTGTCTCTCTCTGTCTCTATCTGTCTCTATCTGTCTGTGTCTCTCCTCTCTGTCTCTATCTGTCTGTGTGTCTCTCTCTGTCTCTATCTGTCTCTATCTGTCTGTGTCTCTCTCTGTCTCTATCTGTCTCTATCTGTCTGTGTCTCTCTCTATCTCTATCTGTCTGTCTCTATCTGTCTCTATCTGTCTGTGTCTCTCTCTATCTTCTATCTGTCTCAACTGTCTGTCTGTCTCTATCTGTCTGTGTCCTGTCTCTATCTGTCTGTGTCTCTCTCTGTCTCTATCTGTCTGTGTCTCTCTCTATCTCTATCTGTCTGTGTCTCTCTCTATCTCTATCTGTCTGTGTCTCTATCTGTCTGTGTCTCTCTCTGTCCTCTATCCTGTCTGTGTCTCTCTCTGTCCTCTATCTGTCTGTGTCTCTCTCTGTCTCTATCTGTCTGTGTCTCTCTCTATCTCTATCTGTCTGTGTCTCTCTCTATCTCTATCTGTCTGTGTCTCTCTCTGTCTCTATCTGTCTGTGTCTCTCTCTATCTCTATCTGTCTGTGTCTCTCTCTATCTCTATCTGTCTGTGTCTCTCTCTGTCTCTATCTGTCTGTGTCTCTCTCTATCTCTATCTGTCTGTGTCTCTCTCTGTCTCTATCTGTCTGTGTCTCTCTCTATCTCTATCTGTCTCTATCTCTATCTGTCTCTATCTGTCTGTGTCTCTATCTATCTCTATCTGTCTGTGTCTCTCTCTATCTCTATCTGTCTCAATCTGTCTGTCTGTCTCTATCTGTCTGTGTCTGTCTCTATCTGTCTGTGTCTCTCTCTGTCTCTATCTGTCTGTGTCTCTCTCTATCTCTATCTGTCTGTGTCTCTCTCTATCTCTATCTGTCTGTGTCTCTATCTGTCTGTGTCTCTCTCTGTCTCTATCTGTCTGTGTCTCTCTCTGTCTCTATCTGTCTGTGTCTCTCTCTGTCTCTATCTGTCTGTGTCTCTCTCTGTCTCTATCTGTCTGTGTCTCTCTCTATCTCTATCTGTCTGTGTCTCTCTCTGTCTCTATCTGTCTGTGTCTCTCTCTATCTCTATCTGTCTGTGTCTCTCTCTATCTCTATCTGTCTGTGTCTCTCTCTGTCTCTATCTGTCTGTGTCTCTCTCTATCTCTATCTGTCTGTGTCTCTCTCTGTCTCTATCTGTCTGTGTCTCTCTCTATCTCTATCTGTCTCTATCTCTATCTGTCTCTATCTGTCTGTGTCTCTATCTATCTCTATCTGTCTGTGTCTCTATCTGTCTCTATCTGTCTGTGTCTCTCTCTGTCTCTATCTGTCTGTGTCTCTCTCTATCTCTATCTGTCTGTCTCTCTCTATCTCTATCTGTCTGTGTCTCTCTCTATCTCTATCTGTCTGTGTCTCTCTCTGTCTCTATCTGTCTGTGTCTCTATCTATCTCTATCTGTCTGTGTCTCTCTCTATCTCTATCTGTCTGTGTCTCTCTCTGTCTCTATCTGTCTGTGTCTCTCTCTGTCTCTATCTGTCTGTGTCTCTCTCTATCTCTATCTGTCTGTGTCTCTCTCTGTCTCTATCTGTCTGTGTCTCTCTCTATCTCTATCTGTCTGTGTCTCTCTCTGTCTCTATCTGTCTGTGTCTCTCTCTATCTCTATCTGTCTGTGTCTCTATCTATCTCTATCTGTCTGTGTCTCTCTCTGTCTCTATCTGTCTGTGTCTCTCTCTATCTCTATCTGTCTGTGTCTCTCTCTATCTCTATCTGTCTGTGTCTCTCTCTATCTCTATCTGTCTGTGTCTCTCTCTGTCTCTATCTGTCTGTGTCTCTCTCTATCTCTATCTGTCTGTGTCTCTCTCTGTCTCTATCTGTCTGTCTGTCTCTGTCTGTCTCTCTCTGTCTGTGTCTCTCTCTGTCTGTGTCTCTCTCTGTCTCTATCTGTCTGTCTGTCTCTCTCTGTCTCTATCTGTCTGTGTCTCTATCTGTCTGTGTCTCTATCTGTCTCTATCTGTCTCTATCTGTCTCTATCTGTCTCTATCTGTCTGTGTCTCTCTCTATCTCTATCTGTCTGTGTCTCTATCTGTCTCTATCTGTCTGTGTCTCTCTCTATCTCTATCTGTCTGTGTCTCTATCTGTCTCTATCTGTCTGTGTCTCTCTCTATCTCTATCTGTCTGTGTCTCTATCTGTCTCTATCTGTCTGTGTCTCTCTCTATCTCTATCTGTCTGTGTCTCTATCTGTCTCTATCTGTCTGTGTCTCTCTCTATCTCTATCTGTCTGTGTCTCTCTCTGTCTCTATCTGTCTGTGTCTCTCTCTGTCTCTATCTCTATCTGTCTGTGTCTCTCTCTAAATTTTTTAAGAAATCAATAACTGAAAAATTGGGCGTGCAAAATTATTTATAATTAAAATAATAATTAATAATTAATAATTATAATAATTATCTTTATGTTTGAAGCCTGAAATGTGGCAAAAGGTCGCAAAGTTCAAGGGGGCCGAATACTTTCGCAAGGCACTGTATCTGTGTCTATCTCTGTCTTTATTTCTATCTATGTCTTTCTATCTCTATCTGTGTCTCTATCTATCAATTCAATTCAATTCAAGGGCTTTATTGGCATGGGAAACATGTGTTAACATTGCCAAAGCAAGTGAGGTAGATAATATATAAAGTGAATATATAAAGTGAAATAAACAATAAAAATGAACAGTAAACATTACACATACAGAAGTTTCAAAACAATAAAGACATTACAAATGTCATATTATATATATATATACAGTGTTCTAACAATGTACAAATGGTTAAAGGACACAAGATAAAATAAATAAGCATAAATATGGGTTGTATTTACAATGGTGTATGTTCTTCACTGGTTGCCCTTTTCTCGTGGCAACAGGTCACAAATCTTGCTGCTGTGATGCACACTGTGGAATTTCACCCAGTAGATATGGGAGTTTATCAAAATTGGATTTGTTTTTGAATTCTTTGTGGATCTGTGTAATCTGAGGGAAATATGGTCATACATTGGGCAGGAGGTTAGGAAGTGCAGCTCAGTTTCCACCTCATTTTGTGGGCAGTGAGCACATAGCCTGTCTTCTCTTGAGAGCCATGTCTGCCTACGGCGGCCTTTCTCAATAGCAAGGCTATGCTCACTGAGTCTGTACATAGTCAAAGCTTTCCTTAATTTTGGGTCAGTCACAGTGGTCAGGTATTCTGCCGCTGTGTACTCTCTGTGTAGGGCCAAATAGCATTCTAGTTTGCTCTGTTTTTTTGTTAATTCTTTCCAATGTGTCAAGTAATTATCTTTTTGTTTTCTCATGATTTGGTTGGGTCTAATTGTGTTGCTGTCCTGGGGCTCTGTGGGGTGTGTTTGTGTTTGTGAACAGAGCCCCAGGACCAGCTTGCTTAGGGGACTCTTTCTCCAGGTTCAT
>NW_022261983.1:21841987-21855263 GCF_002021735.2 Oncorhynchus kisutch
TGAACCCAGGCCAAACAGGTTTTAATTAACAGTCTATAGTCACTAGATGTACGTGTCAGTGACCATGTGAACCAGGCCAACAGGTTTAATTAACAGTCTATAGTCACTAGATGTACGTGTCAGTGACCATGTGAACCCATGCAAACAGGTTTTAATTAACAGTCTATAGTCACTAGATGTACGTGTCAGTGACCATGTGAACCCATGCAAACAGGTTTAATTAACAGTCTATAGTCACTAGATGTACGTGTCAGTGACCATGTGAACCCATGCCAACAGGTTTAATTAACAGTCTATAGTCACTAGATGTACGTGTGTCAGTGACCATAGTGAACCCAGCCACAGTTTAATTAACAGTCTATAGTCCACTAGATGTACGTGGTCGTGACCATGTTGAAACCCCATGCCAACAGGTTTATTAACAGTCTATAGTCACTAGATGTACGTGTCAGTGACCATGTGAACCCATGCCAACAGGTTTAAATTAACAGTTCTTATCGTCACTAGATGTTTACGTGTCAGTGACCATGTGAACCCATGCCAAACAGGTTTAATTAACAGTCTATAGTCACTAGATGTACGTGTCAGTGACCATGTGAACCCAATGCCAACAGGTTTAATTAACAGTCTATAGTCACTAGATGTACGTGTCAGTGACCATGTGAACCCATGCCAACAGGTTTAATTAACAGTCTATAGTCACTAGATGTACGTGTCAGTGACCATGTGAACCCATGCCAACAGGTTTAATTAACAGTCTACAGTCACTAGATGTACGTGTCAGTGACCATGTGAACCCATGCCAACAGGTTTAATTAACAGTCTATCGTCACTAGATGTACGTGTCAGTGACCATGTGAACCCATGCCAACAGGTTTAATTAACAGTCTATAGTCACTAGATGTACGTTGTCAGTGACCATGTGAACCCATGCCAACAGGTTTAATTAACAGTCTATAGTCCACTAGATGTACGTGTCAGTGACCATGTGAACCCATGCCAACAGGTTTTAATTAACAGTCTATAGTCACTAGATGTACGTGTCAGTGACCATGTGAACCCATGCCAACAGGTTTAATTAACAGTCTATAGTCACTAGATGTACGTGTCAGTGACCATGTGAACCCATGCCAACAGGTTTAATTAACAGTCTATAGTCACTAGATGTACGTGTCAGTGACCATGTGAACCCATGCCAACAGGTTTAATTAACAGTCTATAGTCACTAGATGTACGTGTCAGTGACCATGTGAACCCATGCCAACAGGTTTAATTAACAGTCTATAGTCACTAGATGTACGTGTCAGTGACCATGTGAACCCATGCCAACAGGTTTAATTAACAGTCTATAGTCACTAGATGTACGTGTCAGTGACCATGTGAACCCATGCCAACAGGTTTAATTAACAGTCTATAGTCACTAGATGTACGTGTCAGTGACCATGTGAACCCATGCCAACAGGTTTAATTAACAGTCTATAGTCACTAGATGTACGTGTCAGTGACCATGTGAACCCATGCCACAGGTTTAATTAACAGTCTATAGTCACTAGATGCTAATGGAGGAGCACAACTCATGAGTTTAGATGCTATAAGTTAAGAGCACTAGGACATGTCTGTCTGCATGTCAATGTGTCTTTTAACATAATGGTTTCAACGAGGTGTGATGTTGAATATTAACTAGCAGCTACACGCGTCAGGCAAGGAGATAAATAGATTGTGTTTGTGTGTGTGGGAGAGAGAGAGAGAGAGACAGATAGAGATAGAAAAGAGAGAGAGAGAGAGAGAGAGAGATAGAAAAGAGAGAGAGAGAGAGAGAGAGAGAGAGAGAGAGATAGAAAGAGAGCGAGAGAGATAGAAAGAGAGCGAGAGAGAGAGAGAGAGAGAGAGAGAGAGAGAGAGAGAGATAGAAAGAGAGATAGAAAGAGAGCGAGAGAGAGAGAGAGAGAGAGAGAGAGAGAGATAGAAAGAGAGATAGAAAGAGAGATAGAAAGAGAGAGAGGCACTCATCATTCTCAGCATGAAATGTATTGAGCTTGATGCCAGTTGACTTACTATAGTCAATATATTGGGCTTCTTAAATGGTTTAATGACTTGTTATATAGTAATTAAATAGTACATTAACATGGAAAAATTGAATGAGCAGCAATAACACTTATTGCCTTTAATGATTTGAAAAGTCCAACATTTGTTGTGATGTTTAGTATGATGTCAACTCTCCTGTTGCTGTTGTTTCTCTGATTACAGGGAGTGAAGCTGTAGTTTATCATTCGAGTAGATAATGGGCTCTCACCCTGCTCGCTCGTAAACTAGTCGTGGAGGCGTGAGGGGTCAGAGTGTGTGTGCGTGGGTATGTGTGTGTGAGAAAGGTGAAAGGTCGCAGCAGAGTCTTTGATGTAACCCCAATGTCCTGGGAGGAACAGGAAGAGGAAGGAGGTCTCTTCATGGTGGAGTGCCCCGACACACACACAAACACACACACACACACACACACACACACACACACACACACACACACACACACACACACACACACACACACACACACACACACACACACACACACACACACACACACACACACACACACACACACACACACACCTTGTCAGGTTGGAAATCATTTCACCTCTAGCAGGTTTCTAGTTCAGGATCTCTCTTTGTGTTTCTCTAAGTGTCTGTGACTAGATGGGTGTCTGCTCAGTGTGTGTGTGTGTCAGTGTGTGTGTCTGCTCACTGTGTGTGTGTCTGCTCAGTAAGTGTGTGTCTGCTCAGTGTGTGTGTGTCAGCACAGTGTGTGTGTGTGTGTGTGTCAGCACAGTGTGTGTGTGTGTGTGTGTGTGTGTGTCTGCTCAGTGTGTGTGTGTATGTGCGTGTGTCTGCTCAGTGTGTGTGTGTCTGCTCAGCGTGTGTGTGTGTGTGTGTGTGTCTTGTCAGTGTGTGTGTGTGCTCAGTGTGTGTATGTGTGTGTCTACTAGGTGTGTGTATGTGTGTGTCTGGTGTGTGTGTGTCTGCTCTGTGTGTGTGTGTCTGCTCAGTGTGTGTGTGTGTCTGCTCAGTGTGTGTCTGCTCTGTGTGTGTGTGTGTCTGCTCAGTGTGTGTGTGTGTGTGTCTGCTCAGTGGTGTGTGTGTGTGTCTGCTCAGTGTGTTTATGCTCTGTGTGTGGTGTGTGTGTGTGTGTCTGCTCAGTGTGTGTGTGTGTGTCTGCTCAGTGTGTGTGTGTGTGTGTGTGTGTCTGCTCAGTGTGTGTGTGTGTCTGCTCAGTGTGTGTGTGTGTGTGTGTGTGTGTGTCTGCTCAGTGTGTGTGTGTGTGTCTGCTCAGTGTGTGTGTGTGTGTGTGTCTGCTCAGTGTGTGTGTGTGTGTATGCTCAGTGTGTGTGTGTGTGTGTGTCTGCTCAGTGTGTGTGTGTGTGTCTGCTCAGTGTGTGTGTGTGTGTGTGTGTCTGCTCAGTGTGTGTGTGTGTGTCTGCTCAGTGTGTGTGTGTGTGTCTACTCAGTGTGTGTGTGCTTGTGTCTTTGATGCACCTTGTTGTCTTATCTCCACACCCCAGAGGTTAATGAAGTACTACCTCTCTCTCAACCGTGTGTGTCTGCTCTGTGTGTGTGTCCCTGCTCTGTGTGTGTGTGTCCTGCTCAGTGTGTGTGTGTTTGTGTAATCCTGAAGATATGTATTACCAGCTGATTGACAGAAGCAGAAAAGACTCAAGAAGATGAAGAGACCTGAAGTGGCAATCTGGAGGGTGGAAGGGAGAGGGAGAGGGAGAGGGAGAGGGAGAGAGAGAGAGGGCGAGAGAGAGGGGGAGAGAGAGAGAGAGAGAGAGAGAGAGAGAGAGAGAGAGAGAGAGAGAGAGAGAGGGGAGGGGGAGGGAGAGAGAGAGAGAGAGAGAGAGAGGAGAGGAGAGGAGAGGAGAGGAGAGGAGAGGAGAGGAGAGGAGAGGAGAGGAGAGGAGAGGAGAGGAGAGGAGAGGAGAGGAGAGGAGAGGAGAGGAGAGGAGAGGAGAGGGGGAGAGAGAGAGAAATGGAGGGGAGAGAGAGAGAAGAGAGAGAGAGAGAGAGAGAGAGAGAGAGAGAGAGAGAGAGAGAGAGAGAGAGAGAGAGAGAGAGGAGAGGAGAGGAGAGGGGAGGGGAGAGAGAGAGAGAAATGGAGGGAGAGAGAGAGAGAGAGAGATGAGAGGAAAGGAGAGGAGAGGGGAGAGAGAGAGCGGGGAGGAGAGGAGAGGAGAGGAGAGGAGAGGAGAGGAGAGGAGAGGAGAGGAGAGGAGAGGAGAGGAGAGGAGAGGAGAGGAGAGGAGAGGAGAGGAGAGGAGAGGAGAGGAGAGGAGAGGAGAGGAGAGGAGAGGAGAGGAGAGGGGGAGGGAGGGAGGGAGAGGAGAGGGGGAGGGAGGTAGGGAGGGAGGGAGAGAGAGTGGGGAGCGGGAGAGAGAGAGAGGGAGAGAGAGAAAGAGAGAAAGAGAGAATTAGACAGAGGGGAGGGAGGGATTAGTTTCATCAGCGAAGTCACCTGTGATACAAGTCAGTATTTGGGGTTGATCTGGTTGATATGTTTGAGGACGTGGGGAGAAGATGTGGAGTCTGGCCACTAGGGGCAACGGTGAGGCTGTTACCTTCCAGTAGGTTACAGTTCTGCAGGGTGTTGTGGACGGGGATGGCAGAGAGGTGTCTCATTCCAGAGGATCAATCCTGTGATTTAAGCCCTAACCTTAACCCTAACCTTAACCATTCAGAGTTAATGACTAACCTTAACCCTAACCTTAACCATTCAGAGTTAATGTCTAACCTTAACCATTCAGAGTTCATGTCTAACCTTAACCCTAACCTTAACCATTCAGAGTTAATGTCTAACCTTAACCATTCAGAGTTAATGTTTAACCTTAACCCTAACCTTAACCATTCAGAGTTAATGCCTAACCTTAACCATTCAGAGTTCATGTTTAACCTTAACCCTAACCTTAACCATTCAGAGTTCATGTCTAACCTTAACCCTAACCTTAACCATTCAGAGTTAATGCCTAACCTTAACCATTCAGAGTTAATGACTAACCTTAACCAATCAGAGTTAATGTCTAACCTTAACCCTAACCTTAACCATTCAGAGTTAATGTCTAACCTTAACCCTAACCTTAACCATTCAGAGTAAATGCCTAACCTTAACCATTCAGAGTTAATGACTAACCTTAACCAATCAGAGTTAATGTCTAACCTTAACCCTAACCTTAACCATTCAGAGTTAATGCCTAACCTTAACCATTCAGAGTTAATGACTAACCTTAACCATTCACAGTTAATGTCTAACCTTAACCATTCAGAGTTCATGTCTAACCTTAACCCAAACCTTAACCATTCAGTGTTAATGTCTAACCTTAACCATTCAGAGTTAATGACTAACCTTAACCCTAGCCTTAACCATTCAGAGTTAATGCCTAACCTTAACCAATCAGAGTTCATGTCTAACCTTAACCATTCAGAGTTAATGCCTAACCTTAACCAATCAGAGTTAATGTCTAACCTTAACCATTCAGAGTTAATGCCTAACCTTAACCAATCAGAGTTAATGCCTAACCTTAACCATTCAGAGTTCATGTCTAACCTTAACCATTCAGAGTTAATGCCTAACCTTAACCATTCAGAGTTAATGTCTAACCTTAACCCTAACCTTAACTATTCAGAGTTAATGCCTAACCTTAACCCTAACCTTAACCATTCAGAGTTAATGCCTAACCTTAACCAATCAGAGTTAATGTCTAACCTTAACCCTAACCTTAACCATTCAGAGTTAATGTCTAACCTTAACCATTCAGAGTTAATGTCTAACCTTAACCCTAACCTTAACCATTCAGAGTTAATACCTAACCTTAACCCTAACCTTAACCAATCGGAGTTAATGTCTAACCTTAACCATTCAGAGTTAATGCCTAACCTTAACCATTCAGAGTTAATGACTAACCTTAACCAATCAGAGTTAATGTCTAACCTTAACCCTAACCTTAACCATTCAGAGTTAATGTCTAACCTTAACCCTAACCTTAACCATTCAGAGTTAATGCCTAACCTTAACCATTCAGAGTTAATGACTAACCTTAACCAATCAGAGTTAATGTCTAACCTTAACCCTAACCTTAACCATTCAGAGTTAATGCCTAACCTTAACCATTCAGAGTTAATGACTAACCTTAACCATTCACAGTTAATGTCTAACCTTAACCATTCAGAGTTCATGTCTAACCTTAACCCAAACCTTAACCATTCAGTGTTAATGTCTAACCTTAACCATTCAGAGTTAATGACTAACCTTAACCCTAACCTTAACCATTCAGAGTTAATGCCTAACCTTAACCAATCAGAGTTCATGTCTAACCTTAACCATTCAGAGTTAATGCCTAACCTTAACCAATCAGAGTTAATGTCTAACCTTAACCATTCAGAGTTAATGCCTAACCTTAACCAATCAGAGTTAATGCCTAACCTTAACCATTCAGAGTTCATGTCTAACCTTAACCATTCAGAGTTAATGCCTAACCTTAACCATTCAGAGTTAATGTCTAACCTTAACCCTAACCTTAACTATTCAGAGTTAATGCCTAACCTTAACCCTAACCTTAACCATTCAGAGTTAATGCCTAACCTTAACCAATCAGAGTTAATGTCTAACCTTAACCGTAACCTTAACCATTCAGAGTTAATGTCTAACCTTAACCATTCAGAGTTAATGTCTAACCTTAACCAATCAGAGTTAATGCCTAACCTTAACCATTCAGAGTTAATGACTAACCTTAACCATTCAGAGTTAATGTCTAACCTTAACCCTAACCTTAACCATTCAGAGTTAATACCTAACCTTAACCCTAACCTTAACCAATCGGAGTTAATGTCTAACCTTAACCAATCAGAGTTAATGTATAACCTTAACCATTCAGAGTTAATGACTAACCTTAACCATTCAGAGTTAATGTCTAACCTTAACCCTAACCTTAACCATTCAGAGTTAATGCCTAACCTTAACCCTAACCTTAACCAATCAGAGTTAATGCCTAACCTTAACCCTAACCTTAACCAATCGGAGTTAATGTCTAACCTTAACCAATCAGAGTTAATGTATAACCTTAACCAATTAGAGTTAATGCCTAACCTTAACCATTCAGAGTTAATGTCTAACCTTAACCATTCAGAGTTAATACCCTAACCTTAACCATTCAGAGTTAATGTATAACCTTAACCAATCAGAGTTAATGCCTAACCTTAACCATTCAGAGTTAATGTATAACCTTAACCATTCATAGTTCATGTCTAACCTTAACCCTAACCTTAACCATTCAGAGTTAATGTCTAACCTTAACCAATCAGAGTTAATGTCTAACCTTAACCAATCAGAGTTAATGTCTAACCTTAACCATTTAGAGTTAATGTCTAACCTTAACCAATCAGAGTTAATGCCTAACCTTAACCATTCAGAGTTAATGTCTAACCTTAACCAATCAGAGTTAATGTCTAACCTTAACCATTTAGAGTTAATGTCTAACCTTAACCAATCAGAGTTAATGCCTAACCTTAACCCTAACCTTAACCATTCAGAGTTAATGCCTAACCTTAACCCTAACCTTAACCAATCGGAGTTAATGTCTAACCTTAACCAATCAGAGTTCATGTATAACCTTAACCAATTAGAGTTAATGCCTAACCTTAACCGTAACCTTAACCAATCGGAGTTAATGTCTAACCTTAACCAATCAGAGTTAATGTATAACCTTAACCAATTAGAGTTAATGCCTAACCTTAACCATTCAGAGTTAATGTCTAACCTTAACCATTCAGAGTTAATACCCTAACCTTAACCATTCAGAGTTAATGTATAACCTTAACCAATTAGAGTTAATGCCTAACCTTAACCATTCAGAGTTCATGTCTAACCTTAACCATTCAGAGTTAATGCCTAACCTTAACCATTCAGAGTTAATGTCTAACCTTAACCCTAACCTTAACTATTCAGAGTTAATGCCTAACCTTAACCCTAACCTTAACCATTCAGAGTTAATGCCTAACCTTAACCAATCAGAGTTAATGTCTAACCTTAACCCTAACCTTAACCATTCAGAGTTAATGTCTAACCTTAACCATTCAGAGTTAATGTCTAACCTTAACCAATCAGAGTTAATGCCTAACCTTAACCATTCAGAGTTAATGACTAACCTTAACCATTCAGAGTTAATGTCTAACCTTAACCCTAACCTTAACCATTCAGAGTTAATACCTAACCTTAACCCTAACCTTAACCAATCGGAGTTAATGTCTAACCTTAACCAATCAGAGTTAATGTATAACCTTAACCATTCAGAGTTAATGACTAACCTTAACCATTCAGAGTTAATGTCTAACCTTAACCCTAACCTTAACCATTCAGAGTTAATGCCTAACCTTAACCCTAACCTTAACCAATCAGAGTTAATGCCTAACCTTAACCCTAACCTTAACCAATCGGAGTTAATGTCTAACCTTAACCAATCAGAGTTAATGTATAACCTTAACCAATTAGAGTTAATGCCTAACCTTAACCATTCAGAGTTAATGTCTAACCTTAACCATTCAGAGTTAATACCCTAACCTTAACCATTCAGAGTTAATGTATAACCTTAACCAATCAGAGTTAATGCCTAACCTTAACCATTCAGAGTTAATGTCTAACCTTAACCATTCATAGTTCATGTCTAACCTTAACCCTAACCTTAACCATTCAGAGTTAATGTCTAACCTTAACCAATCAGAGTTAATGTCTAACCTTAACCAATCAGAGTTAATGTCTAACCTTAACCATTTAGAGTTAATGTCTAACCTTAACCAATCAGAGTTAATGCCTAACCTTAACCATTCAGAGTTAATGTCTAACCTTAACCAATCAGAGTTAATGTCTAACCTTAACCATTTAGAGTTAATGTCTAACCTTAACCAATCAGAGTTAATGCCTAACCTTAACCCTAACCTTAACCATTCAGAGTTAATGCCTAACCTTAACCCTAACCTTAACCAATCGGAGTTAATGTCTAACCTTAACCAATCAGAGTTCATGTATAACCTTAACCAATTAGAGTTAATGCCTAACCTTAACCGTAACCTTAACCAATCGGAGTTAATGTCTAACCTTAACCAATCAGAGTTAATGTATAACCTTAACCAATTAGAGTTAATGCCTAACCTTAACCATTCAGAGTTAATGTCTAACCTTAACCATTCAGAGTTAATACCCTAACCTTAACCATTCAGAGTTAATGTATAACCTTAACCAATCAGAGTTAATGCCTAACCTTAACCATTCAGAGTTAATGTCTAACCTTAACTATTCATAGTTCATGTCTAACCTTAACCCTAACCTTAACCATTCAGAGTTAATGTCTAACCTTAACCAATCAGAGTTAATGTCTAACCTTAACCAATCAGAGTTAATGTCTAACCTTAACCATTTAGAGTTATTGTCTAACCTTAACCAATTAGAGTTAATGCCTAACCTTAACCCTAACCTTAACCATTCAGAGTTAATGCCTAACCTTAACCCTAACCTTAACCAATCGGAGTTAATGTCTAACCTTAACCAATCAGAGTTAATGTATAACCTTAACCAATTAGAGTTAATGCCTAACCTTAACCCTAACCTTAACCAATCGGAGTTAATGTCTAACCTTAACCAATCAGAGTTAATGTATAACCTTAACCAATCAGAGTTAATGTCTAACCTGTGAAATGTTATGTTTAAGAAACATGGATGAACGTCTAATTCTGATGTGGGATTGTGAGATCTAGTTGCACACGTTTGTCTTGACTCCGGAGATTTAGTCGATCCAGTTGACTAAAATCATGACAGGTCTGACAAATCAATCACCTACACTTCCTCTCCTCCCATCCTCTCCTCCTCTCCTTCTCTCCTCATCTCCTTCTCTCCTCCTCCCCTCCCCTCCCCTCCTCCTCGTCTCCTTCTCTCCTCCCCTCCTCTCCTTCTATCCTTCTGTCCTTCTGTCCAAGGAGTTTAACAGGGAGTTACAGTCTATATGAAACCTCATCAATATACACCCAATACCCCATAATGAGAAAGCTAAAACAGGTTGTCATAAATGTTCGCTAATTTATTCAAATTAAAAACCAGAAACACCTTATTTACATAAACAGTATTCAGATTTTTCTAACCATTATTTGACCACTCGCAATAACATCTGCTAACCGTGTGACCAGTAACATCTGCTAACCGTGTGACCAAATAACATCTGATAACCGTGTGACCAATAACATCTGCTAACCATGTGACCAATAACATCTGATAACCGTGTGACCAATAACATCTGATAACCGTGTGACCAATAACATCTGATAACCGTGTGACCAATAACATCTGCTAACCATGTGACCAATAACATCTGATAACCGTGTGACCAATAACATCTGATAACCGTGTGACCAATAACATCTGATAACCGTGTGACCAATAACATCTGATAACCGTGTGTATGTGACCAATAACATCTGATAACCGTGTGTATGTGACCAATAACATCTGATAACCGTGCGACCAATGACATCTGATAACTGTGTGACCAATAACATCTGATAACCATGTGACCAATAACATCTGATAACCGTGTGACCAATAACATCTGATAACCGTGTGACCAATAACATCTGATAACCGTGTGACCAATAACATCTGATAATCGTGTGACCAATAACATCTGATAACCATGTGACCAATAACATCTGATAACCGTGTGACCAGTAACATCTGATAACCTTGTGACCAATAACATCTGCTAACCGTGTGACCAATAACATCTGATAACCGTGTGTATGTGACCAATAACATCTGCTAACCATGTGACCAATAACATCTGCTAACCGTGTGACCAATAACATCTGCTAACCGTGTGACCAATAACATCTGATAGCCGTGTGACCAATAACATCTGACAACCATGTGACCAATAACATCTGATAACCATGTGACCAATAACATCTGATAACCGTGAGACCAATAACATCTGATAGCCGTGTGACCAATAACATCTGACAACCATGTGACCAATAACATCTGATAACCATGTGACCAATAACATCTGATAACCGTGAGACCAATAACATCTGATAACCGTGTGACCAATAACATCTGATAACCGTGTGACCAATAACATCTGATAACCATGTGACCAATAACATCTGATAACCATGTGACCAATAACATCTGATAACCATGTGACCAATAACATCTGATAACCATGTGACCAATAACATCTGATAACCATGTGACCAATAACATCTGATAACCGTGTGTATTTTATTTATTTATTTATCCATTATTTTACCAGGTAAGTTGACTGAGAACATATTCTCATTTACAGCAACGAGTTATTGGAGAATAGTTACAGGGGAGAGGAGGGGGATGAATGAGCCAATCGTAAACTGGGGATTATTAGGTGACCGTGATGGTTTGAGGGCCAGATTGGGGAATTTAGCCAGGACCCCGGGGTTAACACCCCTGCTTTTACGATAAGTGCCATGGGATCTTTTAGTGGCCACAGAGAGTCAGGACACCCGTTTAACGTCCCATCCGAAAGACGGCACCCTACACAGGGCAATGTCCCCAATCACTGCCCTGTGGTATTGGAACATGTTTTAGACCAGAGGAAAGAGTGGCTCCTACTGGCCCTCCAACACCACTTCCAGCAGCGTCTGGTCTCCCATTCAGGGACCGACCAGGACTGACCCTGCTTAGTTTCAGTGGCCAAGCCAGCAGTGGGATGAATTTGTCCGTAGAGAACTGAGACAGGATTGTGTCAAGGCACAGATCAGGGGAAGGGAACCAAAAATGTCTGCGGCATTGAAGGTCCCGAAGAACACTGTGGCCTCCATCATTCTTCAATGGAAGAAGTTTGGAACCACCAAGACTCTTCCTAGAGCTGGCTTCCCGGCCAAACTGAGCAATCGGTGGAGAAGGTCCTTGGTCGGGGAGGTGACCAAGAACCTGATGGTCACTCTGACAGAGCTCCAGAGCTCATCTGTGGAGATGGGAGAACCATCCAGAAGGACAACCATCTCTGCAGCACTCCACCAATCAGCCCTTTATGGTAGAGTGGCAAAGTACAGAGAGATCCTTGATGAAAAACCATCTCCAGAGCTCTCAGGACTTCAGACTGGGGCGAAGGTTCACATTCCAACAGGACAACGACCCTTAGCACACAGCCAAGACAACACAGGAGTGGCTTTGGGACAAGTCTCTTAATTTCTAAAAACTTGTTTTTGCTTTGTCTTTATTGGGTAATGTGTGTAGATTGATGAGGGGGGGGGGGATTTTAATCCATTTTAGAATAATCCTGCAACGTAACAAAGTGTGGAAAAAGTCAAGAAATCTTTACTGTCATGTTCATCTCCTAACTGAACTCTTATCCACCCCTCCATCCATCCATCCTTCCAGCCCTCCCTCCCTCCCTCCCTCCCCCCTCCCTCCCTCCCTCCCTCCCTCCCTCCCTCCCTCCCTCCCTCCCTCCCTCCCTCCCTCCCTCCCTCCCTCCCTCCCTCCCTCCCTCCCCTCCCTCCCTCCATCCATCCATCCATCCATCCATCCCTCCTCTTGTTTCATTCATCCTCTGTCGAACTATTGAGACGGAGGCAGATGTGTGGATGGAGGGAGAGAGGAAATGAGAAGAGGGGAGGGCGAGAGGGGATGAGAGGAGGGGAGGGAGAGAGGGGATGAGAAGAGGGGAGAGAGGAGATGAGAGGAGGGGAGGGAGAGAGGGGAGGGAGAGGAGGGGAGAGAGGAGATGAGAGGAGGGGAGGGAGAGAGGGGAGGGAGAGGAGGGGAGGGAGAGAGGGGAGTGAGAGAGGGGGATGAGAAGAGGGGAGAGAGGAGGGGAGGGATGAGGGGAGGGAGAGGGGATGAGATGAGGGGAGGCAGAGAGGGGAGGGAGAGAGGGGATGAGAAGAGGGGAGAGAGGAGGGGAGGATGAGGGAGGGAGAGGGATGAGATGAGGGGAGGCAGAGAGGGGATGAGAAGAGGGGAGAGAGGAGGGGAGGGAGGTAAGTGGTCAATGTGTTTTTCTCATTCTGAGACGTTTTGTCTCCTGTCTCAGCATGAGTTTCAAAATACATTAACACACCAACTCTTCACCCATTTGTCCAAACAACTACCTCCTCTCCTGAGTCTCCTCTACCATCCTCCCCCTCTCCTTTCCCATCCTCCCCTCTGCTCTTCCTTCCTCCCCCTCCTTTCTCTTCTTCTCCTCCTCATCCTCCCCTCTCTCCTCTACCA
>NW_022261983.1:21855363-21874516 GCF_002021735.2 Oncorhynchus kisutch
CCCCCCACACCCCACACCCCCCACACCCCACACCCCACACCCCCACACCCCACACACCCCACACCCTACACACACCACACACCCTACACACCCACCCACACCACACACACCCCACACACCACACCACCACCCACACCACCACACCCCCCACACACACCACACCCTACACACACCACACACCCCACAACCACCCCACACACACCACACACCCCACACACCCTACACACACCACACACCCCACACACCCTACACACACCACACACCCCACACACCCTACACACACCACACACACCACACACCCTACACACACCACACACCCCACACACCCTACACATACACACACCCCACACACCCTACACATACACACACACCACAAGAACTCTCTCCTACTAAGTATCTGAGACTGGCCTCTCTCTCCCCAGGACTTGGTTGGCATTAAAGTTTAAAGAGGTCCAATTTTGTCGGGCCCAGTAATATTATTAGACGGTAGTGTCATTATCTCTCCTTATTGAACAACTGTGGACTGAATCCCTTTCTTCTGATGAGATGGAGAGGCCTCAGGCAGAGGGAAATGCTCTCTCTCTCTTTCTCCTTTCTGTATGTATTATAGTATACTCTCTTATTCTGTCTCTTCCTCTCCTCCTCTCTCCTCCTCTCTCCTCCTCTCTCCTCCTCTCTCCTCCCCTCCTCTCTCATCCTCTCTCCTCCTCTCTCCTCCTCTCTCCTCCCCTCCTCTCTCCTCCTCTCTTCCTCCTCTCCTTCCTCCTCTCTCTCTCTCCTTTCCCCTTTCTGTATGTATTATAGTATCCTCTCTTATTCTGTCTCTTCCTCCCCTCCTCTCTCCTCCTCTCTCCTCCTCTCTCCTCCTCTCTCCTCCTCTCTCCTCCACTTCCTCCCCCTCCTCTCTCCTCCTCTCTCCTCCACTTCCTCCCCCTCCTCTCTCCTCCTCCACTTCCTCCCCCTCCTCTCTCTTCCTCTCCTCTCTCTTGCTCTCCTCCTCTTCCTCCCTCCTCCTCTCTCTCCCCCTCTCTCCTCCTCTCCTTCCTTCTCGCCTCTCCTTCTCTCTCCCTTTCCCTTCTCTCTCACTCCTCCAAGGTTTGTCCTTCTCATTATCACTCCATTGGTGGGCTCTCTGTCTGCCAACATCCCAGTCATCTCTCTCTTCTCACCCCTCTGTTTCTTTTCACCCTCTCTCTCTCTTTCTCGTTTTGTTTTACCCTCCTCTCCTCCTTTCCAGTGGTTTCAGATTTAATGAGCTGGAGTGTTACTGTGTGTGTGTGTGTGTGTGTGTGTGTGTGTATTTGGCAGTGAGCTGCTGTCCTACTAATTAAAGGAGCGATGAGGGTTTAGTGAAGGCCAAACAACTCTGGCCTGATCATCAATTATTAACTAGACAGAAACCACAGTAGAGGTGATGGACATTACTGGTTACTGAGGGATGAACACAGCAGACTATACTGGTTACTGGTTACTGAGGGATGAACACAGCAGACTATACTGGTTACTGGTTACTGGTTACTGAGGGATGAACACCAGCAGACTATACTGGTTACTGGTTACTGAGGGATGAACACCAGCAGACTATACTGGTTACTGGTTACTGGTTACTGAGGGATGAACACCAGCAGACTATACTGGTTACTGGTTACTGGTTACTGAGGGATGAACACAGCAGACTATACTGGTTACTGAGGGATGAATACAGCAGACTATACTGGTTACTGGTTACTGAGGGATGAACACAGCAGACTATACTGGTTACTGGTTACTGACAGATGAACACAGCAGACTATACTGGTTACTGGTTACTGAGGGATGAACACAGGAGACTATACTGGTTACTGGTTACTGAGGGATGAACACAGTAGACTATACTGGTTACTGGTTACTGAGGGATGAACACAGCAGACTATACTGGTTACTGGTTACTGAGAGATGAACACAGCAGACTATACTGGTTACTGGTTACTGAGGGATGAATACAGCAGACTATACTGGTTACTGGTTACTGAGGGATGAACACAGTAGACTATACTGGTTACTGGTTACTGGTTAATGAGGGATGAACACAGCAGACTATACTGGTTACTGGTTACTGAGGGATGAACACAGCAGACTATGCTGGTTACTGGTTACTGAGGGATGAACACAGCAGACTATACTGGTTACTGGTTACTGAGGGATGAACACAGCAGACTATACTGGTTACTGGTTACTGGTTACTGAGGGATGAACACAGCAGACTATACTGGTTACTGGTTACTGAGGGATGAACACAGCAGACTATACTGGTTACTGGTTACTGAGGGATGAACACAGCAGACTATACTGGTTACTGGTTACTGAGGGATGAACACAGTAGACTATACTGGTTACTGGTTACTGAGGGATGAACACAGCAGATTATACTGGTTAATGAGGGATGAACACAGTAGACTATACTGGTTAGTGGTTACTGAGGGATGAACACAGCAGACTATACTGGTTACTGGTTACTGAGGGATGAACACAGGAGACTATACTGTTTACTGGTTACTGAGGGATGAACACAGCAGACTATACTGGTTACTGGTTACTGAGGGATGAACACAGCAGACTATACTGGTTACTGGTTACTGAGGGATGAACACAGCAGACTATACTGGTTACTGGTTACTGAGGGATGAATACAGCAGACTATACTGGTTACTGGTTACCGAGGGATGAACACAGCAGACTATACTGGTTACTGGTTAATGGTTACTGAGGGATGAACACAGTAGACTATACTGGTTACTGGTTACTGAGGGATGAACACAGCAGACTATATTGGTTACTGGTTACTGAGGGAGGAACACAGTAGACTAAACTGGTTACTGGTTACTGGTTACTGAGGTATGAACACAGCAGACTATACTGGTTACTGGTTACTGGTTACTGAGGGATGAACACAGCAGACTATACTGGTTACTGGTTACTGAGGGATGAACACAGCAGACTATACTGGTTACTGGTTACTGGTTACTGAGGGATGAACACAGCAGACTATACTGGTTACTGGTTACTGAGGGATGAACACAACAGACTATACTGGTTACTGGTTACTGACGGATGAACACAGCAGACAATACTGGTTACTGGTTACTGAGCGATGAACACAGCAGACTATACTGGTTACTGGTAACTGGTTACTGAGGGATGAACACAGCAGACTATACTGGTTACTGGTTACTGAGGGATGAACACAGCAGACTATACTGGTTACTGGTTACTGAGGGATGAACACAGCAGACTATACTGGTTACTGGTTACTGAGGGATGAACACAGCAGACTATACTGGTTACTGGTTACTGAGGGATGAACACAGTAGAGGTGATGGACTATACTGGATACTGGTTACTGAGGGATGAACACAGCAGACTATACTGGTTACTGGTTACTGAGGGATGAACACAGTAGACTATACTGGTTACTGGTTACTGAGGGATGAACACAGTAGACTATACTGGTTACTGGTTACTGAGGGATGAACACAGTAGACTATACTGGTTACTGGTTACTGAGGGATGAACACAGTAGACTATACTGGTTACTGGTTACTGAGGGATGAACACAGCAGACTATACTGGTTACTGGTTACTGAGGGATGAACACAGCAGACTATACTGGTTACTGGTTACTGAGGGATGAATACAGCAGACTATACTGGTTACTGGTTACTGAGGGATGAACACAGCAGACTATACTGGTTACTGGTTACTGACAGATGAACACAGCAGACTATACTGGTTACTGGTTACTGAGGGATGAACACAGGAGACTATACTGGTTACTGGTTACTGAGGGATGAACACAGTAGATTATACTGGTTACTGGTTACTGAGGGATGAACACAGCAGACTATACTGGTTACTGGTTACTGAGGGATGAACACAGCAGACTATAGTGGTTACTGGTTACTGAGGGATGAATACAGCAGACTATACTGGTTACTGGTTACTGAGGGATGAACACAGCAGACTATACTGGTTACTGGTTACTGAGGGATGAACACAGCAGACTATACTGGTTACTGGTTACTGAGGGATGAACACAGTAGACTATACTGGTTACTGGTTACTGAGGGATGAACACAGCAGATTATACTGGTTAATGAGGGATGAACACAGTAGACTATACTGGTTACTGGTTACTGAGGGATGAACACAGCAGACTATACTGGTTACTGGTTACTGGTTACTGAGGGATGAACACAGGAGACTATACTGTTTACTGGTTACTGAGGGATGAACACAGCAGACTATACTGGTTACTGGTTACTGAGGGATGAACACAGCAGACTATACTGGTTACTGGTTACTGAGGGATGAACACAGCAGACTATACTGGTTACTGGTTACTGAGGGATGAACACAGCAGACTATACTGGTTACTGGTTACTGAGGGATGAACACAGCAGACTATACTGGTTACTGGTTAATGGTTACTGAGGGATGAACACAGTAGACTATACTGGTTACTGGTTACTGAGGGATGAACACAGCAGACTATACTGGTTACTGGTTACTGAGGGAGGAACACAGTAGACTAAACTGGTTACTGGTTACTGGTTACTGAGGTATGAACACAGCAGACTATACTGGTTACTGGTTACTGGTTACTGAGGGATGAACACAGCAGACTATACTGGTTACTGGTTACTGAGGGATGAACACAGCAGACTATAGTGGTTACTGGTTACTGAGGGATGAATACAGCAGACTATACTGGTTACTGGTTACTGAGGGATGAACACAGCAGACTATACTGGTTACTGGTTACTGAGGGATGAACACAGCAGACTATACTGGTTACTGGTTACTGAGGGATGAACACAGTAGACTATACTGGTTACTGGTTACTGAGGGATGAACACAGTAGACTATACTGGTTACTGGTTACTGAGGGATGAACACAGCAGACTATACTGGTTACTGAGGGATGAACACAGTAGACTATACTGGTTACTGGTTACTGAGGGATGAACACAGTAGACTATATTGGTTACTGGTTACTGAGTGATGAACACAGTAGACTATACTGGTTACTAGTTACTGAGGGATGAACACAGCAGACTATACTGGTTACTGGTTACTGAGGGATGAACACAGCAGACTATATTGGTTACTGGTTACTGAGTGATGAACACAGTAGACTATACTGGTTACTAGTTACTGAGGGATGAACACAGCAGACTATACTGGTTACTGGTTACTGAGGGATGAACACAGCAGACTATACTGGTTACTGGTTACTGAGGGATGAACACAGCAGACTATACTGGTTACTGGTTACTGAGGGATGAACACAGTAGACAATACTGGTTACTGGTTACTGAGCGATGAACACAGCAGACTATACTGGTTACTGGTTACTGGTTACTGAGGGATGAACACAGCAGACTATACTGGTTACTGGTTACTGAGGGATGAACACAGCAGACTATACTGGTTACTGGTTACTGAGGGATGAACACAGCAGACTATACTGGTTACTGGTTACTGAGGGATGAACACAGCAGACTATACTGGTTACTGGTTACTGAGGGATGAACACAGTAGAGGTGATGGACTATACTGGATACTGGTTACTGAGGGATGAACACAGTAGACTATACTGGTTACTGGTTACTGGTTACTGAGGGATGAACACAGCAGACTATACTGGTTACTGGTTACTGAGGGATGAACACAGGAGACTATACTGGTTACTGGTTACTGGTTACTGAGGGATGAACACAGTAGACTATACTGGTTACTTGTTACTGAGGGATGAACACAGTAGACTATACTGGTTACTGGTTACTGAGGGATGAACACAGTAGACTATACTGGTTACTGGTTACTGAGGGATGAACACAGCAGACTATACTGGTTACTGAGGGATGAACACAGTAGACTATACTGGTTACTGGTTACTGAGGGATGAACACAGTAGACTATATTGGTTACTGGTTACTGAGTGATGAACACAGTAGACTATACTGGTTACTAGTTACTGAGGGATGAACACAGCAGACTATACTGGTTACTGGTTACTGAGGGATGAACACAGCAGACTATACTGGTTACTGGTTACTGAGGGATGAACACAGCAGACTATACTGGTTACTGGTTACTGAGGGATGAACACAGTAGACTATACTGGTTACTGGTTACTGAGGGATGAACACAGCAGACTATACTGGTTACTGGTTACTGAGGGATGAACACAGCAGACTATACTGGTTACTGGTTACTGAGGGATGAATACAGCAGACTATACTGGTTACTGGTTACTGAGGGATGAACACAGCAGACTATACTGGTTACTGGTTACTGACAGCATCAGAAGCCTCCTCCCTAAGTTTGTCTTACTCACTGCTTTAGCACACTCTGCTAACCCTGATGTCCTTGCTGTGTCTGAATCCTGGCTCAGGAAGGCCACCAAAAATTCAGAGATTTCCATACCCAACTATAACATCTTCCGTCAAGATAGAACTGCCAAAGGGGGAGGAGTTGCAGTTTACTGCAGAGATGGCCTGCAAAGTAATGTCATACTTTCCAGGTCCATACCCAAACAGTTCGAACTACTAATTTTGAAAATTACTCTCTCCAGAAATAAGTCTCTCACGGTTGCCGCCTGCTACCGACCCCCCTCAGCTCCCAGCTGTGCCCTGGACACCATTTGTGAATTGATCGCCCCCCATCTAGCTTCAGAGTTTGTTCTGTTAGGTGACCTAAACTGGGATATGCTTAACACCCCGCCAGTCCTACAATCTAAGCTAGATGCCCTCAATCTCACACAAATCATCAAGGAACCCACCAGGTACAACCCTAACTCTGTAAACAAGGGCACCCTCATAGACGTCATCCTGACCAACTGGCCCTCCAAATACACCTCCGCTGTCTTCAACCAGGATCTCAGCGATCACTGCCTCATTGCCTGTATCCGCTACGGAGCCGCAGTCAAACGACCACCCCTCATCACTGTCAAACGCTCCCTAAAACACTTCTGTGAGCAGGCCTTTCTAATCGACCTGGCCCGGGTATCCTGGAAGGACATTGACCTCATCCCGTCAGTTGAGGATGCCTGGTCATTCTTTAAAAGTAACTTCCTCACCATTTTAGATAAGCATGCTCCGTTCAAAAAATGCAGAACTAAGAACAGATACAGCCCTTGGTTCACCCCAGACCTGACTGCCCTCGACCAGCACAAAAACATCCTGTGGCGGACTGCAATAGCATCGAATAGTCCCCGTGATATGCAACTGTTCAGGGAAGTCCGGAACCAATACACGCAGTCAGTCAGGAAAGCTAAGGCCAGCTTCTTCAGGCAGAAGTTTGCATCCTGTAGCTCCAACTCCAAAAAGTTCTGGGACACTGTGAAGTCCATGGAGAACAAGAGCACCTCCTCCCAGCTGCCCACTGCACTGAGGCTAGGTAACACGGTCACCACTGATAAATCCATGATTATCGAAAACTTCAATAAGCATTTCTCAACGGCTGGCCATGCCTTCCGCCTGGCTACTTCAACCTCGGCCAACAGCTCCGCCCCCCCCGCAGCTCCTCGCCCAAGCCTCTCCAGGTTCTCCTTTACCCAAATCCAGATAGCAGATGTTCTGAAAGAGCTGCAAAACCTGGACCCGTACAAATCAGCTGGGCTTGACAATCTGGACCCTCTATTTCTGAAACTATCTGCCACCATTGTCGCAACCCCTATTACCAGCCTGTTCAACCTCTCTTTCATCTCGTCTGAGATCCCCAAGGATTGGAAAGCTGCCGCAGTCATCCCCCTCTTCAAAGGGGGAGACACCCTGGACCCAAACTGTTACAGACCTATATCCATCCTGCCCTGCCTATCTAAGGTCTTCGAAAGCCAAGTCAACAAACAGGTCACCGACCATCTCGAATCCCACCGTACCTTCTCCGCTGTGCAATCTGGTTTCCGAGCCGGTCATGGGTGCACCTCAGCCACACTCAAGGTACTAAACGACATCATAACCGCCATCGATAAAAGACAGTACTGTGCAGCCGTCTTCATCGACCTTGCCAAGGCTTTCGACTCTGTCAATCACCATATTCTTATCGGCAGACTCAGTAGCCTCGGTTTTTCGGATGACTGCCTTGCCTGGTTCACCAATTACTTTGCAGACAGAGTTCAGTGTGTCAAATCGGAGGGCATGCTGTCCGGTCCTCTGGCAGTCTCTATGGGGGTGCCACAGGGTTCAATTCTCGGGCCGACTCTTTTCTCTGTGTATATCAATGATGTTGCTCTTGCTGCGGGCGATTCCCTGATCCACCTCTACGCAGACGACACCATTCTATATACTTTCGGCCCGTCTTTGGACACTGTGCTATCTAACCTCCAAACAAGCTTCAATGCCATACAACACTCCTTCCGTGGCCTCCAACTGCTCTTAAACGCTAGTAAAACCAAATGCATGCTTTTCAACCGGTCGCTGCCTGCACCTGCATGCCCGACTAGCATCACCACCCTGGATGGTTCCGACCTAGAATATGTGGACGTCTATAAGTACCTAGGTGTCTGGCTAGACTGCAAACTCTCCTTCCAGACTCATATCAAACATCTCCAATCGAAAATCAAATCAAGAGTCGGCTTTCTATTCCGCAACAAAGCCTCCTTCACTCAAGCCGCCAAGCTTACCCTAGTAAAACTGACTATCCTACCGATCCTCGACTTCGGCGATGTCATCTACAAAATGGCTTCCAACACTCTACTCAGCAAACTGGATGCAGTCTATCACAGTGCCATCCGTTTTGTCACTAAAGCACCTTATACTACCCACCACTGCGACTTGTATGCTCTAGTCGGCTGGCCCTCGCTACATATTCGTCGCCAGACCCACTGGCTCCAGGTCATCTACAAGTCTATGCTAGGTAAAGCTCCGCCTTATCTCAGCTCACTGGTCACGATGGCAACACCCATCCGTAGCACGCGCTCCAGCAGGTGTATCTCACTGATCATCCCTAAAGCCAACACCTCATTTGGCCGCCTTTCGTTCCAGTACTCTGCTGCCTGTGACTGGAACGAATTGCAAAAATCGCTGAAGTTGGAGACTTTCATCTCCCTCACCAACTTCAAACATCAGCTATCTGAGCAGCTAACCGATCGCTGCAGCTGTACATAGTCTATTGGTAAATAGCCCACCCTTTTCACCTACCTCATCCCCGTACTGTTTTTATTTATTTACTTTTCTGCTCTTCTGCACACCAATATCTCTACCTGTACATGACCATCTGATCTTTTATCACTCCAGTGTTAATCTGCAAAATTGTAATTATTTGCCTACCTCCTCATGCCTTTTGCACACATTGTATATAGACCCCCCCTTCGTTTTCTACTGTGTTATTGACTTGTTAATTGTTTACTCCATGTGTAACTCTTTGTTGTATGCTCACACTGCTATGCTTTATCTTGGCCAGGTCGCAGTTGCAAATGAGAACTTGTTCTCAACTAGCCTACCTGGTTAAATAAAGGTGAAATAAATAAAATAAAAAAATAAAAGATGAACACAGCAGACTATACTGGTTACTGGTTACTGAGGGATGAACACAGGAGACTATACTGGTTACTGGTTACTGAGGGATGAACACAGTAGATTATACTGGTTACTGGTTACTGAGGGATGAACACAGCAGACTATACTGGTTACTGGTTACTGAGGGATGAACACAGCAGACTATACTGGTTACTGGTTACTGAGGGATGAATACAGCAGACTATACTGGTTACTGGTTACTGAGTGATGAACACAGTAGACTATACTGGTTACTAGTTACTGAGGGATGAACACAGCAGACTATACTGGTTACTGGTTACTGAGGGATGAACACAGCAGACTATACTGGTTACTGGTTACTGAGGGATGAACACAGCAGACTATACTGGTTACTGGTTACTGAGGGATGAACACAGTAGACAATACTGGTTACTGGTTACTGAGCGATGAACACAGCAGACTATACTGGTTACTGGTTACTGGTTACTGAGGGATGAACACAGCAGACTATACTGGTTACTGGTTACTGAGGGATGAACACAGCAGACTATACTGGTTACTGGTTACTGAGGGATGAACACAGCAGACTATACTGGTTACTGGTTACTGAGGGATGAACACAGCAGACTATACTGGTTACTGGTTACTGAGGGATGAACACAGTAGAGGTGATGGACTATACTGGATACTGGTTACTGAGGGATGAACACAGTAGACTATACTGGTTACTGGTTACTGGTTACTGAGGGATGAACACAGCAGACTATACTGGTTACTGGTTACTGAGGGATGAACACAGGAGACTATACTGGTTACTGGTTACTGGTTACTGAGGGATGAACACAGTAGACTATACTGGTTACTTGTTACTGAGGGATGAACACAGTAGACTATACTGGTTACTGGTTACTGAGGGATGAACACAGTAGACTATACTGGTTACTGGTTACTGAGGGATGAACACAGCAGACTATACTGGTTACTGAGGGATGAACACAGTAGACTATACTGGTTACTGGTTACTGAGGGATGAACACAGTAGACTATATTGGTTACTGGTTACTGAGTGATGAACACAGTAGACTATACTGGTTACTAGTTACTGAGGGATGAACACAGCAGACTATACTGGTTACTGGTTACTGAGGGATGAACACAGCAGACTATACTGGTTACTGGTTACTGAGGGATGAACACAGCAGACTATACTGGTTACTGGTTACTGAGGGATGAACACAGTAGACTATACTGGTTACTGGTTACTGAGGGATGAACACAGCAGACTATACTGGTTACTGGTTACTGAGGGATGAACACAGCAGACTATACTGGTTACTGGTTACTGAGGGATGAATACAGCAGACTATACTGGTTACTGGTTACTGAGGGATGAACACAGCAGACTATACTGGTTACTGGTTACTGACAGATGAACACAGCAGACTATACTGGTTACTGGTTACTGAGCGATGAACACAGGAGACTATACTGGTTACTGGTTACTGAGGGATGAACACAGTAGATTATACTGGTTACTGGTTACTGAGGGATGAACACAGTAGACTATACTGGTTACTGGTTACTGAGGGATGAACACAGTAGACTATACTGGTTACTGGTTACTGAGGGATGAACACAGCAGACTATACTGGTTACTGAGGGATGAACACAGTAGACTATACTGGTTACTGGTTACTGAGGGATGAACACAGTAGACTATATTGGTTACTGGTTACTGAGTGATGAACACAGTAGACTATACTGGTTACTAGTTACTGAGGGATGAACACAGCAGACTATACTGGTTACTGGTTACTGAGGGATGAACACAGCAGACTATACTGGTTACTGGTTACTGAGGGATGAACACAGCAGACTATACTGGTTACTGGTTACTGAGGGATGAACACAGTAGACAATACTGGTTACTGGTTACTGAGCGATGAACACAGCAGACTATACTGGTTACTGGTTACTGGTTACTGAGGGATGAACACAGCAGACTATACTGGTTACTGGTTACTGAGGGATGAACACAGCAGACTATACTGGTTACTGGTTACTGAGGGATGAACACAGCAGACTATACTGGTTACTGGTTACTGAGGGATGAACACAGCAGACTATACTGGTTACTGGTTACTGAGGGATGAACACAGTAGAGGTGATGGACTATACTGGATACTGGTTACTGAGGGATGAACACAGTAGACTATACTGGTTACTGGTTACTGGTTACTGAGGGATGAACACAGCAGACTATACTGGTTACTGGTTACTGAGGGATGAACACAGGAGACTATACTGGTTACTGGTTACTGGTTACTGAGGGATGAACACAGTAGACTATACTGGTTACTTGTTACTGAGGGATGAACACAGTAGACTATACTGGTTACTGGTTACTGAGGGATGAACACAGTAGACTATACTGGTTACTGGTTACTGAGGGATGAACACAGCAGACTATACTGGTTACTGAGGGATGAACACAGTAGACTATACTGGTTACTGGTTACTGAGGGATGAACACAGTAGACTATATTGGTTACTGGTTACTGAGTGATGAACACAGTAGACTATACTGGTTACTAGTTACTGAGGGATGAACACAGCAGACTATACTGGTTACTGGTTACTGAGGGATGAACACAGCAGACTATACTGGTTACTGGTTACTGAGGGATGAACACAGCAGACTATACTGGTTACTGGTTACTGAGGGATGAACACAGTAGACTATACTGGTTACTGGTTACTGAGGGATGAACACAGCAGACTATACTGGTTACTGGTTACTGAGGGATGAACACAGCAGACTATACTGGTTACTGGTTACTGAGGGATGAATACAGCAGACTATACTGGTTACTGGTTACTGAGGGATGAACACACCAGACTATACTGGTTACTGGTTACTGACAGATGAACACAGCAGACTATACTGGTTACTGGTTACTGAGGGATGAACACAGGAGACTATACTGGTTACTGGTTACTGAGGGATGAACACAGTAGATTATACTGGTTACTGGTTACTGAGGGATGAACACAGCAGACTATACTGGTTACTGGTTACTGAGGGATGAACACAGCAGACTATACTGGTTACTGGTTACTGAGGGATGAATACAGCAGACTATACTGGTTACTGGTTACTGAGGGATGAACACAGTAGACTATACTGGTTACTGGTTACTGAGGGATGAACACAGCAGACTATACTGGTTACTGGTTACTGAGGGATGAATACAGCAGACTATACTGGTTACTGGTTACTGAGGGATGAACACAGCAGACATTACTGGTTACTGGTTACTGACAGATGAACACAGCAGACTATACTGGTTACTGGTTACTGAGGGATGAACACAGGAGAATAATACTGGTTACTGGTTACTGAGGGATGAACACAGTAGATTATACTGGTTACTGGTTACTGAGGGATGAACACAGCAGACTATACTGGTTACTGGTTACTGAGGGATGAACACAGCAGACTATACTGGTTACTGGTTACTGAGGGATGAATACAGCAGACTATACTGGTTACTGGTTACTGAGGGATGAACACAGTAGACTATACTGGTTACTGGTTACTGAGGGATGAACACAGCAGACTATACTGGTTACTGGTTACTGGTTACTGAGGGATGAACACAGCAGACTATACTGGTTACTGGTTACTGGTTACTGAGGGATGAACACAGCAGACTATACTGGTTACTGGTTACTGAGGTATGAACACAGCAGACTATACTGGTTACTGGTTACTGGTTACTGTGGGATGAACACAGCAGACTATACTGGTTACTGGTTACTGAGGGATGAACACAGCAGACTATACTGGTTACTGGTTACTGAGGGATGAACACAGCAGACTATACTGGTTACTGGTTACTGAGGGATGAACACAGCAGACTATACTGGTTACTGGTTACTGAGGGATGAACACAGCAGACTATACTGGTTACTGGTTACTGAGGGATGAACACAGCAGACTATACTGGTTACTGGTTACTGAGGGATGAACACAGTAGAGGTGATGGACTATACTGGATACTGGTTACTGAGGGATGAAGACAGTAGACTATACTGGTTACTGGTTACAGGTTACTGAGGGATGAACACAGCAGACTATACTGGTTACTGGTTACTGAGGGATGAACACAGGAGACTATACTGGTTACTGGTTACTGGTTACTGAGGGATGAACACAGTAGACTATACTGGTTACTGGTTACTGAGGGATGAACACAGCAGACTATACTGGTTACTGGTTACTGAGGGATGAACACAGCAGACTATACTGGTTACTGGTTACTGGTTACTGAGGGATGAACACAGCAGACTATACTGGTTACTGGTTACTGAGGGATGAACACAGTAGACTATACTGGTTACTGGTTACTGAGGGATGAACACAGCAGACTATACTGGTTACTGGTTACTGCGGAATGAACTCAGCAGACTATACTGGTTACTGGTTACTGAGGGATGAACACAGCAGACTATACTGGTTACTGGTTACTGAGGGATGAACACAGTAGACTATACTGGTTACTGAGGGATGAACACAGCAGACTATACTGGTTACTGAGGGATGAACACAGTAGACTATACTGGTTACTGGTTACTGACAGATGAACACAGCAGACTATACTGGTTACTGGTTACTGAGGGATGAACACAGTAGACTATACTGGTTACTGGTTTCTGAGGGATGAACACAGCAGACTATACTGGTTACTGGTTACTGAGGGATGAACACAGCAGACTATACTGGTTACTGGTTACTGAGGGATGAATACAGCAGACTATACTGGTTACTGGTTACTGAGGGATGAACACAGTAGAATATACTGGTTACTGGTTACTGAGGGATGAACACAGTAGACTATACTGGTTACTGGTTACTGAGGGATGAACACAGCAGACTATACTGGTTACTGGTTACTGGTTACTGAGGGATGAACACAGTAGACTATACTGGTTACTGGTTACTGGTTACTGAGGGATGAACACAGCAGACTATACTGGTTACTGGTTACTGGTTACTGAGGGATGAACACAGTAGACTATACTGGTTACTGGTTACTGGTTACTGAGGGATGAACACAGTAGGCTTTACTGGTTACTGGTTACTGAGGGATGAACACAGTAGACTATACTGGTTACTGGTTACTGAGGGATGAACACAGTAGACTATACTGGTTACTGGTTACTGAGGGATGAACACAGCAGACTATACTGGTTACTAGTTACTGGTTACTGAGGGAAGAACACAGCAGACTATACTGGTTACTGGTTACTGAGGGATGAACACAGCAGACTATACTGGTTACTGGTTACTGGTTACTGAGGGATGAACACAGCAGACTATACTGGTTACTGGTTACTGAGGGATGAACACAGCAGACTATACTGGTTACTGGTTACTGAGGGATGAACACAGTAGAGGTGATGGACTATACTGGATACTGGTTACTGAGGGATGAACACAGTAGAGGTGATGGACTATACTGGATACTGGTTACTGAGGGATGAACACAGTAGACTATACTGGTTACTGGTTACTGGTTACTGAGGGATGAACACAGCAGACTATACTGGTTACTGGTTACTGAGGGATGAACACAGGAGACTATACTGGTTACTGGTTACTGGTTACTGAGGGATGAACACAGTAGACTATACTGGTTACTGATTACTGAGGGATGAACACAGTAGACTATACTGGTTACTGGTTACTGAGGGATGAACACAGTAGACTATACTGGTTACTGGTTACTGAGGGATGAACACAGCAGACTATACTGGTTACTGGTTACTGCGGAATGAACTCAGCAGACTATACTGGTTACTGGTTACTGAGGGATGAACTCAGCAGACTATACTGGTTACTGGTTACTGAGGGATGAACACAGTAGACTATACTGGTTACTGGTTACTGAGGGATGAACACAGCAGACTATACTGGTTACTGAGGGATGAACACAGTAGACTATACTGGTTACTGGTTACTGAGGGATGAACACAGTAGACTATACTGGTTACTGGTTACTGAGGGATGAACACAGCAGACTATACTGGTTACTGGTTACTGAGGGATGAACACAGCAGACCATACTGGTTACTGGTTACTGAGGGATGAATACAGCAGACTATACTGGTTACTGGTTACTGAGGGATGAACACAGCAGACTATACTGGTTACTGGTTACTGACAGATGAACACAGCAGACTATACTGGTTACTGGTTACTGAGGGATGAACACAGGAGACTATACTGGTTACTGGTTACTGAGGGATGAACACAGCAGACTATACTGGTTACTGGTTACTGAGGGATGAACACAGCAGACTATACTGGTTACTGGTTACTGAGGGATGAACACAGCAGACTATACTGGTTACTGGTTACTGGTTACACAGCCCTATACTTGTTTCTGAACACAGCAGTGATGACAGAGAGAGATGAGAGAGCAGACAGAGAACAGGAGGGATGAACACAGCCGTATACAGAGATGAGAGCAGACAGAGAACAGGAGGGATGAACACAGCCGTATAGAGAGATGAGAGAGCAGACAGAGAACAGGAGAACTAAATGTACATCATAACTTTGATTACCAACCGGTTCACGACGTTAACGACCCTCCTGGCCCCGCCCCCTGACCTAAACACCTGGCCAGGTAACCCTACGGGGACGGGGAGGGAGGAGGTGTGTTGTCGTGGCAGCAGACAGCGTTGGCATGGTTTCACCTGGACAGCAGATCATTAGCTGTGTTTAGTCAGCAGCTCCACCACACTGTGTCCTGTAGAGAAGAACCCTCTGTTCTCCTCCTCCTCCTCCATGTACCACCCTTCCCTCCTCCTCCTCCTCCTCCATGTACCACCCTTCCCTCCTCCTCCTCCTCCATGTACCACCCTTCCCTCCTCCTCCTCCTCAATGTACCACCCTCCCATCCTCCTCCTCCTCACCCATGTACCACCCTTCCCTCCTCCTCCCCATTCATGTACCACCCGTCCCCCCTCCTCCATGTACCACCCTTCCCTCCTCCTCCTCAATGTACCACCCCCCCTCCTCCTCCATGTACCACCCTTCCCTCCTCCTCAATGTACCACCCCTCCTCCTCCTCCATGTACCACCCTTCCCTCCTCCTCCTCCATGTACCACCCGTCCCTCCTCCTCCTCATTCATGTACCACCCTTCCCCGCTCCTCCATGTACCACCCTTCCCCCCTCCTCCTCAATGTACCACCCTCCCCTCCTCCTCCATGTACCACCCTTCCCTCCTCCTCCTCAATGTACCACCCTTCCCTCCTCCTCCATGTACCACCCTCCCCTCCTCCTCCTCCATGTACCACCCTTCCCTCCTCCTCCTCCTCCTCCATGTACCACCCTTCCCTCCTCCTCCACCTCGTCTCCACCCCCTCCACCTCCATGTACCACCCTTCCCTCCTCCTCCTCGTCTCCACCCCCTTCTCCTCCATCACTCATCCCCTCTGTTCCTCGTCTCCACCCCCTTCTCCTCCATCACTCATCCCCTCTGTTCCCCGTCCCCACCCCCTTCTCCTCCATCACTCATCCCCTCTGTTCCCCGTCTCCACCCCCTTCTCCTTCATCACTCATCCCCTCTGTTCCTCTCTCCATCCTCTCTGTTCCCCGTCTCCACCCCTTTCTCCTCCATCACTCATCCCCTCTGTTCCACTCTCCACCCCCTTCTCCTCCATCACTCATCCCCTCGGTTCCACTCTCCACCCCCTTCTCCTCCGCCACTCATCCCCTCTGTTCCACTCTCCACCCCCTTCTCCTCCATCACTCATCCCCTCTGTTCCACTCTCCACCCCCTTCTCCTCCATCACTCATCCCCTCTGTTCCTCTCTCCATCCCCTCTGTTCCCTGTCCCCACCCCCTTCTCCTCCACCCCTTCTCCTCCATCACTCATCCCCTCTGTTCCACTCTCCACCCCCCTTCTCCTCCACCACTCATCCCCTCGGTTCCACTCTCCACCCCTTTCTCCTCCATCACTCATCCCCTCTATTCCACTCTCCACCCCCTTCTCCTCCACCACTCATCCCCTCTGTTCCACTCTCCACCCGCTTCTCCTCCACCACTCATCCCCTCGGTTCCACTCTCCACCCCCTTCTCCTCCACCACTCATCCCCTCTGTTCCTCTCTCCACCCCCTTCTCCTCCACCACTCATCCCCTCTGTTCCACTCTCCACCCCCTTCTCCTCCATCACTCATCCCCTCTGTTCCCCATCCCCACCCCCTTCTCCTCCATCACTCATCCCCTCTGTTCCACTCTCCACCCCCTTCTCCTCCATCACTCATCCCCTCTGTTCCCCGTCCCCACCCCCTTCTCCTCCACCACTCATCCCCTCTGTTCCACTCTCCATCCCCTCTGTTTCCCGTCCCCACCCCCTTCTCCTCCACCACTCATCCCCTCTGTTCCCCGTCCCCACCCCCTTCTCCTCCAGCACTCATCCCCTCGGTTCCACTCTCCACCCCCTTCTCCTCCATCACTCATCCCCTCTGTTCCACTCTCCATCCCCTCTGTTCCCCGTCCCCACCCCCTTCTCCTCCACCACTCATCCCCTCGGTTACACTCTCAACCTCCTTCTCCTCCACCACTCATCCCCTCTGTTCCACTCTCCACCCCCTTCTCCTCCATCACTCATCCCCTCTGTTCCACTCTCCATCCCCTCTGTTCCCCGTCCCCACCGCCTTCTCCTCCACCACTCATCCCCTCTGTTCCCCGTCCCCACCCCCTTCTCCTCCACCACTCATCCCCTCGGTTCCACTCTCCACCCCCTTCTCCTCCATCACTCATCCCCTCTGTTCCTCTCTCCACCCCCTTCTCCTCCACCACTCATCCCCTCGGTTCCACTCTCCACCCCCTTCTCCTCCACCACTCATCCCCTCTGTTCCTCTCTCCACCCCCCCTCTTTCATTCTGTCCTCCGTGACCCATTATATTCTCTGTGAGTGCATTAGTGTTGTGATGTCAGAGGGACTGTACCTGTCTTCAGCTTCCCAATACGGCCTGACCGACTGCTGCTGAGACACACACACACACACACACACACACACACACACACACACACACACACACACACACACACACACATACACACACACACACACACAGATACACACACACACACAGATACACACACACACACACACAGATACACACACACACACACACAGATACACACACACACACACACACACAGATACATACACACACAACCTCCCTTGTAACTAGACATGAACACCTGACAAGCAGAACACCTCTAGGTAGAAGCACAATTAGTCCCTGACAGAGACACTTGATGTGAGTAGTTGCACTGTGATGTCAGTCTCCTGTCACAGGACACGTCGCATCAAGAACAACAACCTTTATTGGTCAATTACTGCTGATTAGAATCTAATCCCAAAGTGACAGTTCATTCTATTCTGGAATAAGGCAACAGGATTTGACATAAATCACATGTCATATTTTAAACTCCTTTACTTTCTCTCTGTCTCTCCCCCCTCCTCTCCTCTCTCTCTCTCTCTCTCTCTCTCTCCTCTCTCTCTCTCTCTCTCTCTCTCTCTCTCCTCTCTCTCTCTCTCTCTCTCTCT
>NW_022261983.1:21874616-21889535 GCF_002021735.2 Oncorhynchus kisutch
TCTTGAGGACGGATGACCTCACTTTCATCCTTAATTAGGCCGTCATCAGCTCAGTTCCCCTGACAAGACTAATCATTAATGATCAAACTACCTGTCTCTCTCTCACACACCCCACACACACACACCCCACACACACACACCACACCACACCCACACACACACACACACACACACACACACACACACACACACACACAACACAAGCACACAACACACACACACCACAAACACCCACCACACACACACAACACACAAACACAACACACAACACAACACACACACCACACAACACACACACAACACACCAACACACCACACACACACACACACACACACATGAAAAGGAAGGGAAAGTAATTCTGCTCATTGAGAGAGAGGAGAGAGAGAGAGAGAGAGAGAGAGAGAGAGAGAGAGAGAGAGAGAGAGGGAGAGGGGTGAAAGGAGAGGTGGAAAGAGCTGTGGTCATTTAAGTCAATGAGAGGAGAGCCTGCTCTGCTCAGGAATTAAATGAATCATTTAGAAATAACAGGGATAATGAGGTGGGAAGGCTTTCTCTGCTTGACCCTACTCTCTCTCTCTTACATTCTACACAAGGCATTTATGATGTCACAATGATATCTACATTCTACACAAGCCATTTATGATGTCACAATGATGTCGACATTCTACACAAGCCATTTATGATGTCACAAATATGTCTACATTCTACACAAGCCATTTATGATGTCACAATGATATCTACATTCTACACCAGCCATTTATGATGTCACAATGACGTCTGGACCCTCTGTCTCTTTTGCGACGTTACAGTACAGCGTTTGAGTATGAACCCAATGGTTATGTGAGTGCGTACATGTGTGTGTGTGTTTGTGTGTGTGTGTACGTCTGTATGCATAGTTACTGTGTGTATATTAGAGCCAATTAGAGAGGAACCCAGTGTATGCGGACATATGTGCTCCGGGGGAACGGCTGATCCTGCGCACCGCAGGGAGGCCCTGTAGGGAGAGCTATCGCAGGCAGGCGACTGGGCCACACTGGAGCCAGCCTGGAGCCACCATGGAGGCATGTTATGGTCACAGCACCCCAAGAGCCTGGCTCAGTTTACCCCTGTCCTGTAGGGAGAGCTATCGCAGGCAGGAGACTGGGCCACACTGGAGCCAGCCTGGAGCCACCATGGAGGCATGTTATGGTCACAGCACCCCAAGAGCCTGGCTCAGTTTACCCCTGTCCTGTAGGAAGAGCTATCGCAGGCAGGCGACTGGGCCACACTGGAGCCAGCCTGGAGCCACCATGGAGGCATGTTATGGTCACAGCACCCCAAGAGCCTGGCTCAGTTTACCCCTGTCCTGTAGGGAGAGCTATCGCAGGCAGGCGACTGGGCCACACTGGAGCCAGCCTGGAGCCACCATGGAGGCATGTTATGGTCACAGCACCCCAAGAGCCTGGCTCAGTTTACCCCTGTCCTGTAGGGAGAGCTATCGCAGGCAGGCGACTGGGCCACACTGGAGCCAGCCTGGAGCCACCATGGAGGCATGTTATGGTCACAGCACCCCAAGAGCCTGGCTCAGTTTACCCCTGTCCTGTAGGGAGAGCTATCGCAGGCAGGCGACTGGGCCACACTGGAGCCAGCCTGGAGCCACCATGGAGGCATGTTATGGTCACAGCACCCCAAGAGCCTGGCTCAGTTTACCCCCTTCCTGTTTGGCGTGGCAGTGAGCTCTGGAAACTACAGACGCACAGACCACAAAGCAACCTCTCTCCATGTGAGTGAGTGTGTGTGTGTGTGTGTGTGTGTGTGTGTGTGGTGTGTGTGTGTGTGTGTGTGTGTGTGTGTGTGTGTGTGTGTGTGTGTGTGTGTGTGTGTGTGTGTGCGTGCGTGCGTGCGTGCGTGCGTGCGTGTGCGTGTGCGTGTGTGTGTGTGTGTGAACGATAGAAAACCTTTAAGAACATTCTGTTTCTTCAAAAAAAAATAATGGCACCTGAAAATTACAGGCCTCTCGCATCTTTTTAAGTGGGAGAACTTGCACAATTGGTGGCTGACTAAATACTTTTTTGCCCCACTGTATATGGTATATGTAAACAGTACCAGTTAAAAGCTTGGACACTCAATCAAGGGGTTTTCTTTATTTTTACTATTTTCTACAAATTGTAAAATTTGTAGAAAATAAAAATAAAAATAAATATATATAAATAAATAAAAAATATTGTAAAATAATAGTGAAGATGTCAAAACTATGAAATAACACTTATGGAATAACATAATAATAATAATAACATGGAATCATGTAGTAAACAACATTAAACAAATCAAAATTGATTTGAGATTCTTCAATAAGTAGCCACCTTCTGCCTTGATGACAGCCTCTAAGTGACCCCAAACTTTTGAACGGTAGGGTTGTATATTTACAAAAATATATATATGGGGGATTGGAAATGATGCAGACAATTACATTGATGGAAGCAACAATCAATCTGCAATATTAAAGCTGATCTACCCCCCCCCCAAAATAAATGTGATATATATATAGAATTAATTATAATTATATATATATATAGAATTAATTATAATTATATATATATATATGTTGTAATTATAATTATAATTATATATGTTTTATCATTTGATTTGCAAGCAGATTGTAACAGGAAGTATCAGCAGGAACTAAGCTCCTACAGCAACAGTGACCTTAAGAGATGTTAATAATTTTTAATGAGTAAACAGACAAACTAACAGCAACAACAACAACATAATGATAATAAACAGTAAATGAACTATTTAGAAATCATTCCACTATCTTTTCCCTTTCCCTCCGTTTACTATCTCTCTGTCTGTTCCCCCTCCCCCCTCCTCTCCCTCCCCCTCCCCCTCTCCCTCTCCCTCCCTCCCCCTCCCCCTCTCTCTCTAATTTAGTCTCTTCACAAGTCCAATTACAGCTCCAATTAGGGCTGATTAAAACAGGCAGATGCAGAGAGGGTCTGTGTGTGTCATTTTCACAGTAATGTGAGACGGGAGGTGTTAAGTGGCAGGTTTCAGTGATGATGATCTGATTATCTGAGTGATTCACAGGGGAGAGAAAGAGGGAAAGAGGGAATACTCCAGGGAGGAGGAGAGAGGAGGAGAGAGAGAAGGAGACAGAGGGAATATACTCCAGGGAGGAGGGGAAGAGGAGGAGACAGAGGGAATATACTCCAGGGAGGAGGAGAGAGGAGGAGAGAGAGAAGGAGACAGAGGGAATATACTCCAGGGAGGAGGGGAGAGGAGGAGACAGAGGGAATATACCTCAGGGAGGAGGAGAGAGGAGGAGACAGAGGAGGAGACAGAGGGAATATACTCCAGGGAGGAGGGAGAGAGGAGGAGCGAGAGGAGGAGAGAGAGGGAATATACTCCAGGGAGGAAGGGAGAGGAGGAGACAGAGGGAATATACTCCAGGGAGGAGGGGAGAGGAGGAGACAGAGGGAATATACCTCAGGGAGGAGGAGAGAGGAGACAGAGGAGGAGACAGAGGGAATATACTCCAGGGAGGAGGGGAGAGGAGGAGACAGAGGGAATATACCTCAGGGAGGAGGAGAGAGGAGGAGACAGAGGGAATATACCTCAGGGAGGAGGAGAGAGGAGGAGACAGAGGAGGAGACAGAGGGAATATACTCCAGGGAGGAGGGGAGAGGAGGAGAGAGAGAAGGAGACAGAGGGAATATACTCCAGGGAGGAGGAGAGAGGAGGAGACAGAGGAGGAGACAGAGGGAATATACTCCAGGGAGGAGGGGAGAGGAGGAGACAGAGGAGGAGACAGAGGGAATATACTCCAGGGAGGAGGAGAGCAGAGGAGACAGAGGAATATACTCCAGGGAGGAGTAGAGAGGAGGAGACAGAGGAGGAGACAGAGGAGGAGACAGAGGGAATATACTCCAGGGAGGAGGAGAGCAGAGGAGACAGAGGGAATATACTCCAGGAATGAGGATAGAGGAGAAGAGAGGAGGAGACAGAGGGAATATACTCCAGGAGGAGGAGAGAGGAGGAGAGAGGAGGAGATAGAGGGAATATACTCCAGGGAGGAGGGGAGAGGAGGAGAGAGGAGGAGACAGAGGGAATATACTCCAGAGAGGAGGGGAGAGGAGGAGAGAGAGGGAATATACTCCAGGAGGAGGGGAGAGGAGGAGCGAGGGGAGGAGACAGAGGGAATATACTCCAGGGAGGAGGATAGAGGATGAGCGAGGGGGAGGAGACAGAGGGAATATACTCCAGGGAGGAGGGGAGAGGAGGAGACAGAGGAGGAGAGAGAGGGAATATACTCCAGAGAGGAGGGGAGAGGAGGAGCGAGGGGAGGAGACAGAGGGAATATACTCCAGGGAGGAGGGGAGAGGAGGAGACAGAGGAGGAGACAGAGGGAATATACTCCAGGGAGGAGGGGAGAGGAGGAGACAGAGGGAATATACTCCAGGGAGGAGGGGAGAGGAGGAGAGAGAAGAGAAGAGAGAAAATAAACAAATGGATGATTTGAAATGACATCTGTGGATATGATCAGCTGGCTAATCTGCATGATGACACATATGGAGGAATCATCTAATCTAATATTATTATAGAGGACAGGAAAGGAGAGGAGAGGAGGAGAGGAGAGGAGGAGAGGAGGAGAGGAGGAGAGGAGGAGAGGAGGAGAGGAGAGGAGAGGAGAGGAGGAGAGGAGGAGAGGAGAGGAGGAGAGGAGGAGAGGAGAGGAGGAGAGGAGAGGAGGAGAGGAGAGGAGGAGAGGAGGAGAGGAGGGAGAGGAGGAGGAGAGGAGAGGAGAGGAGGAGAGGAGAGGAGAGGAGGAGAGAAGGGAGGAAAACGCAGAGGAGGAGAGGAGAAAAGGAGAAGAGGAGGAAAGGAAAAGAGGGAAGAAAAGGAGAAGAGGAGAAAAGGAAAAGAGGAGAAAAGGAGAGGAAAGGAGAAGAGGAGAGGTGAAGAGGAGAAAGGAGAGTAGGAGAGCAGAAAATGAGAGGAGAAAAGGAGAGTAGAAGGAAAGGAGAAGAAGAAAAAGGTGAAAAGGAGAGTAGGAGAGGAGAGGAGGAGAGGAAGAGAGGAGAGGAGAAAAGGAGAGGAGAAAATGAGAGGGGGAGAGGAGAGGAGGAGAGGAAGAGAGGATAGGAGAAAAGGAGAGGAGGAGAAAAAGAGTGTAGAAAAGGAAAAGGAGAGGAGGAGAAAAAGAGAGTAGAAAAGGAAAAGGAGAGGAGGAGAGGAGAAAAGGAGAAGAGGAGAGGAGAGAGGAGAAGAGGAGAGGAAGAAAGGAGAAGAGGAGAGGAGAAAAGGAGAGGAGGAGAGGAGAAAAGGAGAAGAGGAGAGGAGAAAGGAGAAGAGGAGAGGAGAAAAGGAGAAGAGGAGAGGAGAAAAGGGAGAAGAGGAGAGAGAAAAGGAGAGGGAGAGGAGAAAAGGAGAAGAGGAGAGGAGAAAAGGAGAAGAGGAGAGGAGAAAAGGAGAGGAGGAGAGGATGAAAGGGAGGAGAGGAGAGGAGGAAAGGAGAGGAGAGGAGGAGAGGAGGGAAGGAGAGGAGGAGAGGAGAAAATAGCATCAAACAAAATGAAAAGCTATACAAAACGTACTAATTCTACTATATAATACCGGGGGAAGGGCATTTCCTAAACACCTTTCCATAGTAAAACCCTGGCCTAATCGCTGCCTTGTGCAATTTTAAAGGCTGTTCTGCCTTCTATTGGGTCCCCGGGGGGACGAGGGGTTAATTGAGCCAGCTGTTCATGGTTCCTATCCACACTGGTGATGATACATACTGAAAATCAGCTGTCTCTCTGTCTATCTGGCGTTTTTCCTCTCTCTCTTAATCTCTCTCTGGCGTTCTCCCTCTCTCCCTCTATCTCTTAATCTCTCTCTGGCGTTCTCCCTCTCTCCCTCTATCTCTTAATCTCTCTCTGGTGTTCTCCCTCTCTCCTCTCCCTCTCCCTCTCTCCCTCTCTCTCTCCCTCTCTCTCTGGTGTTCTCCCTCTCTCCCTCTCTCTCTTAATCTCTCTCTGGTGTTCTCCCTCCCCCCCCCCCCTCTCTCTCTCTCTCTCTCTCTCTCTCTCTCTCTCTCTCTGGTGTTCTCCCCTCTCCCTCTTTACCTCTCTCTCTCTCTCTCTGGTGTTCTCCCTCTCTCTCTTAATCTCTCTTTGGTGTTCTCCCTCTCTCCCTCTCCCTCTCTCCCTCTCTCTCTCCCTCTCTCTCTGGTGTTCTCCCTCTCTCCCTCTATCTCTTAATCTCTCTCTGGTGTTCTCCCTCTCTCTCTCTCTCTCTCTCTCTGGTGTTCTCCCTCTCCCTCTTTACCTCTCTCTCTCTCTCTCTCTCTGGTGTTCTCCCTCTCTCCCTCTCTCTCTTAATCTCTCTCTGGTGTTCTCCCTCTCTCCCTCTCCCTCTCTCCCTCTATCTCTCCCTCTCTCTCTGGTGTTCTCCCTCTCTCCCTCTATCTCTTAATCTCTCTCTGGTGTTCTCCCTCTCTCCCTCTCCCTCTCTCCCTCTCTCTGGTGTTCTCCCTCTCTCCCTCTCTCTCTTAATCTCTCTCTGGTGTTCTCCCTCTCTCCCTCTATCTCTTAATCTCTCTCTGGTGTTCTCCCTCTCTCCCTCTCTCCCTCTCCCTCTCTCCCTCTCTCTCTGGTGTTCTCCCTCTCTCCCTCTCTCTCTTAATCTCTCTCTGGTGTTCTCCCTCTCTCTCTCTCTCTCTCTCTCTCTCTCTCTCTCTCTCTCTCTCTGGTGTTCTCCCCCCCTCTCTCTCTCTCTCTCTCTCTCTCTCTCTGTCTCTCTCTCTCTCTCTCTGTCTCTCTCACTCCCTCTCTCTCTCTCTCTCTCTCTGGTGTTCTCCCTCTCCCTCTTTACCTCTCGCTCAATTCAATTCAAGGGGCTTTATTGGCATGGGAAACATGTGTTAACATTGCCAAAGCAAGTGAGGTAGATAATATACAAAAGTTAATTAAACAATAAAATGAACAGTAAACATTACACATACAGAAGTTTCAAAACAATAAAGACATTACAAATATTATACATATATATATATTCAGTGTTGTAACGATGTACAAATGGTTAAAGGACACAAGGGAAAATAAATAAGCATAAATATGGGTTGTATTTACAATGGTGTTTGTTCTTCACTGGTTGCCCTTTTCTTGTGGCAACAGGTCACAAATCTTGCTGCTGTGATGTCACATTGTGGAATTTCCCCTAGTAGCTATCGCTCTCTCACCATATCTATCTACCTCTCTCTCTTCTCTCTCCCCCTCTCTCTCACCACATCTCTCTATCGCTCTCTCCCCCTCTCTCTCACCATATCTATCTATCTATCTATCTATCTATCTATCTATCTATCTATCTATCTATCTATCTATCTATCTATCTCTCTTATCTCTCTCTCTATCTCTCTCTCTCTCTCTCTCTCTCTCTCTCTCACCATATCTATCTCTCTCTTTGCTCTCTCACCATATCTATCTACCTCTCTCTCTTCTCTCTCCCCCTCTCTCTCACCATATCTATCTATCTATCTATCTATCTATCTATCTATCTATCTATCTATCTATCTATCTATCTATCTATCTATCTATCTATCTATCTATCTATCTATCTATCTATCTATCTATCTATCTATCTATCTTTATCTCTCTCTCTATCTCTCTCTCTCTCTCTCTCTCTATCTCTCTCTCTCTCTCTCTCTCTATCTCTCTCTCTCTCTCACCATATCTATCTCTCTCTTCTCTCTCTCACCATGTCTATCTCTCTCTCTCTCTCTCTCTCTCTCTCTCTCTCTCTCTCTCTCTCTCTCTCTCTCCCTCACCATGACTATGACAATGACCATGACTATGACTATGGTATGACATGACTATGACTATGGTATGACTATGACTATGGTATGACATGACTATGGTATGACTATGGTATGACTATGACTATGGTATGACTATGACTATGGTATGACTATGCCTATGGTATGACTATGGTATGACTATGATATGACCATGACTATGACTATGGTATGACTATGGTATGACTATGGTATGACCATGACTATTTATTTATTTATTTATTTTATTTATTAACCAGGTAGGCTAGTTGAGAACACCTTTATTTAACCAGGTAGGCAAGTTGAGAACACCTTTATTTAACCAGGTAGGCTAGTTGAGAACACCTTTATTTAACCAGGTAGGCAAGTTGAGAACACCTTTATTTAACCAGGTAGGCTAGTTGAGAACACCTTTATTTAACCAGGTTAGGCTAGTTGAGAACACCTTTATTTAACCAGGTAGGCTAGTTGAGAACACCTTTATTTAACCAGGTAGGCTAGTTGAGAACACCTTTATTTTAACCAGGTAGGCTAGTTGAGAACACCTTTATTTAACCAGGTAGGCTAGTTGAGAACACCTTTATTTAACCAGGTAGGCTAGTTGAGAACACCTTTATTTAACCAGGTAGGCTAGTTGAGGAACACCTTTATTTAACCAGGTAGGCTAGTTGAGAACACCTTTATTTAACCAGGTAGGCTAGTTGAGAACACCTTTATTTAACCAGGTAGGCTAGTTGAGAACACCTTTATTTAACCAGGTAGACTAGTTGAGAACACCTTTATTTAACCAGGTAGGCTAGTTGAGAACACCTTTATTTAACCAGGTAGGCTAGTTGAGAACACCTTTATTTAACCAGGTAGGCAAGTTGAGAACACCTTTATTTAACAGGTAGGCTAGTTGAGAACACCTTTATTTAACCAGGTAGGCTAGTTGAGAACACCTTTATTAACCAGTAGGCTAGTTGAGAACACCTTTATTTAACCAGGTAGGCTAGTTGAGAACACCTTATTTAACCAGGTAGGCAGTTGAGAACACCTTTATTTAACCAGGTAGGCTAGTTGAGAACACCTTATTTAACCAGGTAGGCTAGTTGAGAACACCTTTATTTAACCCAGGTAGGCAGTTGAGAACACCTTTATTTAACCAGGTAGGCTAGTTGAGAACACCTTTATTTAACCAGGTAGGCTAGTTGAGAACGACCTTTATTTAACCAGGTAGGCTAGTTGAGAACAACCTTTATTTAACCAGGTAGGCTAAGTTGAGAACACCTTTATTTAACCAGGTAGGCTAGTTGAGAACACCTTTATTTAACCAGGTAGGCTAGTTGAGAACACCTTTATTTAACCAGGTAGGCTAGTTGAGAACACCTTTATTTAAACCAGGTAGGCTAGTTGAGAACACTTTATTTAACCAGGTAGGCTAGGTGAGAACACCTTTATTTAACCAGGTAGGGCTAGTTGAGAACACCTTTATTTAACGTAGCTAGTTGAGAACACCTTTATTTAACCAGGTAGGCAAGTTGAGAAACAAGTTCTCATTTACAATTGCGACCTGGCCAAGATAAAGCAAAGCAGTTCGACAGATAAAACGACACAGAGTTACACATGGAGTAAAAACAAACATACAGTCAATAATGCAGTATAAACAAGTCTATATACAATGTGAGCAAATGAGGTGAGAAGGGAGGTAAAGGCAAAAAAAGGCCATGATGGCAAAGTAAATACAATATAGCAAGTAAAATACTGGAATGGTAGTTTTGCAATGGAAGAATGTGCAAAGTAGAAATAAAAAATAATGGGGTGCAAAGGAGCAAAATAAATAAATAAATAAAAATTAAATACAGTTGGGAAAGAGGTAGTTGTTTGGGCTAAATTTTAGGTGGGCTATGTACAGGACTATGGTATGACTATGGTATGACTATGACTATGGTATGACTATGGTATGACTATGATATGACTATGGTATGACTATGACTATGAATATGACAATGACCATGACTATGACCATGACCATGACTATGACCATGACTATGGTATGACTATGGTATGACTATGACTATGGTATGACTATGACTATGGTATGACCATGACTATGACTATGGTATGACTATGGTATGACCATGACTATGACTATGGTATGACTATGGTATGACTATGACTATGGTATGACTATGACTATGGTATGACTATGGTATGACTATGGTATGACAATGGTATGACTATGACTATGACTATGAATATGACTATGACCATGACTATGACCATGACTATGACCATTACCATGACCATTACCATGACTATGACTATGACCATGACTATGACTATGACCATGACTATGACCATGGCCATGACTATGACTATGGCATGACTATGCCCATGACTATAACCATGACCATGACTATGACTATGACCATGACTATGACCATGACTATGACCATGACCATAACTATGACTATGACCATGACTATGGTATGACCATGACTATGACTATGACTATGACCATGACTATGACCATTACCATGACCATGACCATGACTATGACTATGACCATGACTATGACCATGGCCATGACTATGACTATGGCATGACTATGCCCATGACTATAACCATGACCATGACTATGACTATGACCATGACTATGACCATGACTATGACCATGACCATAACTATGACTATGACCATGACTATGGTATGACCATGACTATGACCATGACTATGACCATGACTATGACCATGACTATGGTATTGACTATGACCATGACTATGACCATGACTATGACCATGACTATGACCATGACCATGACCATGACTATGACTATGACCATGACTATGACCATGACTATGACTATGACCATGACCATAACTATGACTATGACCATGACTATGGTATGACCATGACTATGACTATGACCATGACCATAACTATGACTATGACCATGACTATGGTATGACCATGACTATGACCATGACTATGACCATGACTATGACCATGACCATGACCATGACTATGACTATGGCATGACTATGCCCATGACTATGACCATGACTATGGTATTGACTATGACCATGACTATGACCATGACTATGACCATGACCATGACTATGACCATGACTATGGTATGACTATGGTATTGACTATGACCATGACTATGACCATGACTATGACCATGACTATGGTATTGACTATGACCATGACTATGACCATGACTATGACCATGACTATGACCATGACTATGGTATTGACTATGACCATGACTATGACCATGACTATGACCATGACCATGACCATGACTATGACTATGACCATGACTATGACTATGACTATGACCATGACTATGACTATGACCATGACCATAACTATGACTATGACCATGACTATGGTATGACCATGACTATGACCATGACTATGACCATGACCATGACTATGGTATGACTATGGTATTGACTATGACCATGACTATGACCATGACTATGGTATTGACTATGACCATGACTATGACCATGACTATGACCATGACTATGGTATTGACTATGACCATGACTATGACCATGACTATGACTATGACCATGACTATGACCATGACCATGACTATGACTATGACTATGACCATGACTATGACTATGACTATGACTATGACCATGACTATGACCATGACCATAACTATGACTATGACCATGACTATGGTATGACCATGACTATGACCATGACTATGACTATGGCATGACTATGCCCATGACTATGACCATGACTATGGTATTAACTATGACCATGACTATGACCATGACTATGACCATGACCATGACTATGACCATGACTATGACCATGACTATGGTATGACTATGGTATTGACTATGACCATGACTATGGTATTGACTATGACCATGACTATGACCATGACCATGACTATGACTATGACTATGACTATGACCATGACCATGACTATGACTATGACCATGACCATGACTATGACTATGGCATGACTATGGTATGACTATGGTATTGACTATGACCATGACTATGACCATGACTATGACCATGACCATGACCATGACTATGACTATGACCATGACCATGGTATGACCATGACTATGACCATGACTATGACCATGACCATGACCATGACTATGGCATGACTATGCCCATGACTATGACCATGACTATGGTATTGACTATGACCATGACTATGACCATGACTATGACCATGACCATGACTATGACCATGACTATGGTATGACTATGGTATTGACTATGACCATGACTATGACCATGACTATGACTATGACTATGACCATGACTATGACCATGACTATGACCATGGCATGACTATGACCATGACTATGACCATGACTATGGTATGACTATGACCATTACCATGACTATGACTATGACCATGACTAGGACTATGGCATGACTATGGCTATTGTATGACTATGGTATGACTATGACTATGACTATGACCATGACTATGACTATGGCATGACTATGCTATTGCATGACTATGGTATGACTATGACTATGACTATGACCATGACTATGACTATGACTATGACCATGACTATGACCATGACTATGACTATGGCATGACTATGACTATGGTATGACTATGACTATTGTATGACTATGGTATTGACTATGGCATGACTATGACCATGACTATGACCATGACTATGACTATGGCATGACTATGACTATGGTATGACTATGACTATTGTATGACTATGGTATTGACTATGGCATGACTATGACCATGACTATGACCATGACTATGGCATGACTATGCCCATGACTATGACCATGACTATGGTATGACTATGACCATGACTATGACCATGACTATGGTATTGACTATGACTATGACCATGACTATGACCATGACTATGGTATGACTATGACCATGACCATGACCATGACTATGGTATGACTATGACCATGACTAAGACCATGACTATGACCATGACTATGACTATTACCATGACTATGACCATGGGATAGACTCCTACATTAATAAACCATATGACACTAGACATGGAGACTCCTACATTAATAAACCATATGACACTAGACATGGAGACTCCTACATTAATAAACCATATGACACTAGACATGGAGACTCCTATATTGATTTGGTTACAGAGCTCCTGCTATAATAAATGTAGTATTATGTAAAAGAGTTGAAAACATTAGAGCACACGTCATCTGAGTGTCTATACCCTCTGCAAGGTGTTGCTGGTTCTGAGCATCTGTAGCTTAGGAAACATAGGAGGAGAGATATTCACAGGTGTAACCACGGATACACATTCCAATTAACCCCAAGGAACAGGGTTGTTTCACAGTGAAGTGGGTGTTTGTGTGTGTGAGCATGCGTGTGTGTGTGTGGTGTGTGTGTGTGTGTGTGTGTGTGTGTGTGTGTGTGTGTGTGAGCATGTGTGTGTGAGCATGTGTGTGTGTGTGTGTGTGTGTGTGTGTGTGTGTGTGTGTGTGTGTGTGTGTGTGTGTGTATGTGTGTGTGTGTGTGTGAGCATGTGAGCATGTGAGCGTGTGTGTGTCTGTGCGCGCGCGCGTGTGTTGTGTGTGTGTGTGTGTGTGTGTGAGTGTGTGTGAGTGTGTGTGTGTGTGTGTGAGTGTGAGTGTGAGTGTGTGTGAGTGTGTGTGTGTGTGTGTGTGTGTGTGTGTGTGTGTGTGTGTGTGTGTGTGTGTGTGTGTGTGTGGTGTGTGTGTGTGTGTGTGTGTGTGTGTGTGTGATAGGTAACACATGTTGTTTACTGTCAAACAGTAGTTTTATAATAAAACATCTTAACACACACTGTCTTCTCAATTGACACATTCTGCCAAACATACACAACGTCTTTATTGAGTTTTAATCTGTTTTTAGTTTGAAAACTTGAAATACAATTACGTCAATAATGTATGGTGCAACATAATGGGAATATGTTGGGATGTTCAGACCTGAGGGTTTGGAATAGGGGGTGATGAGGGGACAGGGGAGGGGGAGACGAGGGGAGAGGGAGGGGGAGACGAGGGGAGAGGGAGGGGGTGATGAGGGGAGAGGGAGGGGGTGAGGAGGGGACAGGGAGGGGGGAGACGAGGGGAGAGGGAGGGGGAGACGAGGGGAGAGGGAGGGGGAGACGAGGGGAGAGGGAGGGGGTGATGAGGGGACAGGGAGGGGGAAACGAGGGGAGAGGGAGGGGGTGATGAGGGGACAGGGAGGGGGAAACGAGGGGAGAGGGAGGGGGTGATGAGGGGACAAGGGGAGGGGGAAACGAGGGGAGAGGAGGGGGTGATGAGGGGGACAGGGAGGGGGAAACGAGGGGAGAGGGAGGGGGATGAGGGGACAGGGAGGGGGAAACGAGGGGAGAGGGAGGGGGTGATGAGGGGACAGGGAGGGGGAGACGAGGGGAGATGGAGGGGGAGACGAGGGGAGAGGGAGGGGGTGACGAGGGGACAGGGAGGGGGAAACGAGGGGAGAGGGAGGGGGTGATGAGGGGACAGGGAGGGGGAAACGAGGGGAGAGGGAGGGGTGATGAGGGGAGACGGAGGGGGTGATGAGGGGACAGGGAGGGGGAAACGAGGGGAGAGGGAGGGGGTGATGAGGGGAGAGGGAGGGGTGATGAGGGGACAGGGAGGGGGAAACGAGGGGAGAGGGAGGGGGTGATGAGGGGAGAGGGAGGGGGTGATGAGGGGACAGGGAGGGGGAAACGAGGGGAGAGGGAGGGGGTGATGAGGGGAGAGGGAGGGGGTGATGAGGGGACAGGGAGGGGGAAACGAGGGGAGAGGGAGGGGGTGATGAGGGGACAGGGAGGGGGAAACGAGGGGAGAGGGAGGGGGTGATGAGGGGAGAGGGAGGGGGTGATGAGGGGACAGGGAGGGGGAAACGAGGGGAGAGGGAGGGGGTGATGAGGGGAGAGGGAGGGGGTGATGAGGGGACAGGGAGGGGGAACGAGGGGAGAGGGAGGGGGTGATGAGGGGACAGGGAGGGGGAATGAGGGGAGAGGGAGGGATGAGGGGAGAGAGGGGTGATGAGGGCACAGGGAGGGGGTGTAATGAGGGGACAGGGAGGGGGAGACAAGGGGAGGAGGGAGAGGGTGATGAGGGGACAGGGAGGGGGAAACGAGGGGAGAGGGAGGG
>NW_022261983.1:21894635-21914635 GCF_002021735.2 Oncorhynchus kisutch
TAGTATGCTGTAGTATGCTGTAGTGTGCTGTAGTGTGCTGTAGTATGCTGTAGTAGTTACTGTAGTGTTTTAGCAGACTGTAGTAGTTACTGTAGTGTTTTAGCAGACTGTAGTATGCTGTAGTATGCTGTAGTGTGCTGTAGTGTGCTGTAGTATGCTGTAGTATGCTGTAGTAGTTACTGTAGTGTTTTAGCAGACTGTAGTAGTTACTGTAGTGTTTTAGCAGACTGTAGTATGCTGTAGTAGTTACTGTAGTGTTTTGCAGACTGTAGTATGCTGTAGTGTTTTTGCAGACTGTAGTATGCTGTAGTGTTTTTGCAGACTGTAGTATGCTGTAGTGTTTTTGCAGACTGTAGTATGCTGTGGTGTTTTAGCAGACTGTAGTATGCTGTAGTGTTTTAGCAGACTGTAGTATGCTGTAGTAGTTACTGTAGTGTTTTTGCAGACTGTAGTATGCTGTAGTGTTTTAGCAGACTGTAGTATGCTGTAGTGTTTTAGCAGACTGTAGTATGCTGTAGTGTTTTAGCAGACTGTAGTATGCTGTAGTGTTTTTGCAGACTGTAGTAGTTACTGTAGTGTTTTTGCAGACTGTAGTATGCTGCAGTATTTACTGTAGTGTTTTTGCAGACTGTAGTACGCTGTAGTATGCTGTAGTGTTTTAGCAGACTGTAGTAGTTACTGTAGTGTTTTAGCAGACTGTAGTATGCTGTAGTATGCTGTAGTGTGCTGTAGTGTGCTGTAGTATGCTGTAGTATGCTGTAGTAGTTACTGTAGTGTTTTAGCAGACTGTAGTATGCTGTAGTATGCTGTAGTATGCTGTAGTATGCTGTAGTATGCTGTAGTATGCTGTAGTGTGCTGTAGTATGCTGTAGTATGCTGTAGTATGCTGTAGTGTGCTGTAGTGTGCTGTAGTATGCTGTAGTGTGCTGTAGTGTGCTGTAGTATGCTGTAGTATGCTGTAGTATGCTGTAGTATGCTGTAGTAGTTACTGTAGTGTTTCTGTTTGACATAGAAGTGCAGGCTTCCTACTTGAGGCAATACTAACACATTTTCTATAATCTGTAGGTAGGACTGGTGTCTGAACAGATCGTTCACAGCTTCTGGTATGTTGTATAATCTGTAGGTAGGACTGGTGTCTGAACAGATCGTTCACAGCTTCTGGTATGTTGTATAATCTGTAGGTAGGACTGGTGTCTGAACAGATCGTTCACAGCTTCTGGTATGTTGTATAATCTGTAGGTAGGACTGGTGTCTGAACAGATCGTTCACAGCTTCTGGTCTTTTCTATCATCTGTAGGGAACACAATATATGGTCTCTGCTTGGCATGTAGGTTTCCCACTGATGGTGTACAGAAACTGGGATATGCGGGTGGGGAATGGGCAGGGACTTGCACAGGGATATACAAGTGTAGTGTTTTGCGGACATTACTGTAGTATTTACTATAGTATTCTACAGTACACTACAACATCATATAGTGAGTACTGCACATGATTGAGGGATACTACAGTGTGTAGTATCTATGTATTCTACGTTATACTACAATATTCTATAGTAAGCACTATACGATCAAGGGGTAGTATGGTAGCCTACAGTTTACTACACAATTCTGTAGTAAGTACTGTAGTATTCTATAGTAAACTGTAGTATTCTATAGTAAACTGTAGTATTCTATAGTAAACTGTAGTATTTCTATAGTAAAATGTAGTATTCTATAGTAAACAGTAGTATTCTACAGTAAACTGTAGTATTCTATAGTAAACTGTAGTATTCTATAGTAAACTGTAGTATTCTACAGTAAACTGTAGTATTCTATAGTAAACTGTAGTATTCTATAGTAAACAGTAGTATTCTACAGTAAACTGTAGTATTCTATAGTAAACTGTAGTATTCTATAGTAAACTGTAGTATTCTATAGTAAACTGTAGTATTCTATAGTAAACTGTAGTATTCTATAGTAAACTGTAGTATTCTATAGTAAACTGTAGTATTCTACAGTAAACTGTAGTATTCTATAGTAAACTGTAGTATTCTATAGTAAACTGTAGTATTCTATAGTAAACTGTAGTATTCTATAGTAAACTGTAGTATTCTATAGTAAACTGTAGTATTCTATAGTAAACTGTAGTATTCTATAGTAAACTGTAGTATTCTATAGTAAACTGTAGTATTCTATAGTAAACTGTAGTATTTCTTTCCATGTGGGTAACCAGTGATATTAACATGCTTGCACCTACATACCACACTGAAACACACGGCACGCTAGTCTAACACGGGTAGCAGACATCCCCAATACAGGTTCTGTCATGCTGGAGTTGGGTTCAAACTAGGAGCTGACTACTTGGACAAGCTTTCAACAAGCGCTCCGAGGCTGTCTGGTTGCTAAGCTCTTTAATACAGTCCATTGTTCTGAGACGATTGCATTCTAGAAGCACCATTCTGATTCTGGAACATTCTTTATGGAATGTATCAGAATCCCTTATTAAAGTCTATAAATGATACATCATAGACATCTCTGATTCATATACACGCGTGTGTAGGTCGAGATTCCTTCAACATAACACTTTATAAACTGTATAATCTTTATATTCTGAGCGTTTTGGAATAAACACTTTTCCAACAATAAGAAACCTGATGTTTATTCAAATGACCCTTAATATAAACTAATGCTTATTCAAGTGTCTTATGATGATGTAACTCATGTTTATCCAACGACATGCTAATTAGAGATAATGTTGATTTAAGAAGCAGCAATAAAGACAGGATGAAGACAAGCCGCACGACAAGCTTCCGCTGTCGCCACAACAGAATCCCCTTTAGAACAATAGAACGTTTAGAACACAATAGGTGATTGTTCTGAGTGTCCTTCTGGCAGAATGTGGTTTCAGTGTTGAACAACAGCAGGAGAGAGATGAGACTAAATGCATTTTCATTATGACTGAGAATATAGAGAGTCTATCCACTTGTATCTGAAACAACAAACTCTCTCTCTCTGTCTCTCTCTTACTCTTTATTAATCTTTCTCTCTCTCTCATCGTCCGTCTCTCTCTCTCTCGCTCATCATCCGTTTCTCTTTCTCTCCTCTCAAATCCCTCATTTAAATACTTCCTGTTTATTCCTCTGTAATTACCTCCATCCACTCTTTCCTCCCTTTCATTTTTACAGAAGACCAGAAATCCTCTCCTCTGCAAAGTCTTTGTCCCGTCGTTCCCTAGTGGAACCTATAAACAGACTGTTTAGGGAGAAGAAAGATGGGGGGGAAAGAATAGCACGTCGCACAAGCCCTTAATCTTTTCGGCAGAAGTGGAGGATTCCAAAAACTATTTGTTGTTGTTCCTGAGAGACAAGGAGAGGTACTTTACACTTTTTTGGTGGGTATTACAGCACTTTTGGAGAATAAGCATTTCTCTACACCCGCGATATCATCTGCAAAATATGTTTACGCAACCAATAACATTTATCTGAATACAGTTACTGTGGCTAGCAATCCAAAGTAGCTAGCATTCCAACATAGCTAGCATTCCAAAGTAGCTAGCATTCCAAAGTAGCTATCATTCCAACATAGCTAGCATTCCAACATAGCTAGCATTCCAAAGTAGCTAGCATTCCAAAGTCAGTAGAACAGTTTCCGAGAGTAGGATTAACATCGGCCCACCGTGGTGTATGGTTTAAGGTCATCTACCGTGGTTTAAGGTCCTCTACGTGGTATATGGTATAAGGTCCTCTACTGTGGTATATGGTTTAAGGTCCTCTACCGTGGTATATGGTTTAAGGTCCTCTACCGTGGTATATGGTTTAAGGTCCTCTACTGTGGTATATGGTTTAAGGTCCTCTACTGTGGTATATGGTTTAAGGTCCTCTACCGTGGTTTAAGGTCCTCTACGTGGTATATGGTTTAAGGTCCTCTACTGTGGTATATGGTTTAAGGTCCTCTACTGTGGTATATGGTTTAAGGTCCTCTACCGTGGTTTAAGGTCCTCTACGTGGTATATGGTTTAAGGTCCTCTACGTGGTATATGGTTTAAGGTCCTCTACGTGGTATATGGTTTAAGGTCCTCTACCGTGGTATATGGTTTAAGGTCCTCTACCGTGGTATATGGTTTAAGGTCCTCTACTGTGGTACATGGTTTAAGGTCCTCTACTGTGGTATATGGTTTAAGGTCCTCTACCGTGGTTTAAGGTCCTCTACGTGGTATATGGTTTAAGGTCCTCTACTGTGGTATATGGTTTAAGGTCCTCTACTGTGGTATATGGTTTAAGGTCCTCTACCGTGGTTTAAGGTCCTCTACGTGGTATATGGTTTAAGGTCCTCTACGTGGTATATGGTTTAAGGTCCTCTACGTGGTATATGGTTTAAGGTCCTCTACGTGGTATATGGTTTAAGGTCCTCTACGTGGTATATGGTTTAAGGTCCTCTACCGTGGTATATGGTTTAAGGTCCTCTACGTGGTATATGGTTTAAGGTCCTCTACGTGGTATATGGTTTAAGGTCCTCTACGTGGTATATGGTTTAAGGTCCTCTACGTGGTATATGGTTTAAGGTCCTCTACAGTGGTATAAGGTCCTCTACCTGGTATATGGTTTAAGGTCCTCTACGTGGTATATGGTTTAAGGTCCTCTACTGTGGTATATGGTTTAAGGTCCTCTACGTGGTATATGGTTTAAGGTCCTCTACGTGGTATATGGTTTAAGGTCCTCTACGTGGTATATGGTTTAAGGTCCTCTACGTGGTATATGGTTTAAGGTCCTCTACGTGGTATATGGTTTAAGGTCATCTACCGTGGTATATGGTTTAAGTCCTCTACCGTGGTATATGGTTTAAGGTCCTCTACCGTGGAATATGGTTTAAGGTCCTCTACCGTGGTATATGGTTTAAGTCCTCTACCGTGGTATATGGTTTAAGGTCCTCTACCGTGGTTTAAGGTCCTCTACCTGGTATATGGTTTAAGGTCCTCTACCGTGGTATATGGTTTAAGGTCCTCTACGTGGTATATGGTTTAAGGTCCTCTACCGTGGTTTAAGGACCTCTACTGTGGTATATGGTTTAAGGTCCTCTACTGTGGTATATGGTTTAAGGTCCTCTACGTGGTATATTGTTTAAGGTCCTCTACCGTGGTATATGGTTTAAGGTCCTCTACGTGGTATATGGTTTAAGGTCCTCTACGTGGTATATGGTTTAAGTCCTCTACCGTGGTATATGGTTTAAGTCCTATACCGTGGTATATGGTTTGAGGTCCTCTACCATGGTTTAAGGTCCTCTACTGTGGTATATGGTTTAAGGTCTTTACCATGGTTTAAGGTCCTCTACTGTGGTATATGGTTTAAGGTCCTCTACTGTGGTTTAAGGGCCTCTACCTGGTATATGGTTTAAGGTCCTCTACCGTGGTATATGGTTTAAGGTCCTCTACCGTGGTATATGGTTTAAGGTCCTCTACTGTGGTATATGGTTTAAGGTCCTCTACTGTGGTATATGGTTTAAGGTCCTCTACCGTGGTTTAAGGGCCTCTACCTGGTATATGGTTTAAGGTCCTCTACCGTGGTATATGGTTTAAGGTCCTCTACTGTGGTATATGGTTTAAGGTCCTCTACTGTGGTATATGGTTTAAGGTCCTCTACCGTGGTTTAAGGTCCTCTACGTGGTATATGGTTTAAGGTCCTCTACTGTGGTATATGGTTTAAGGTCCTCTACTGTGGTATATGGTTTAAGGTCCTCTACCGTGGTTTAAGGTCCTCTACGTGGTATATGGTTTAAGGTCCTCTACTGTGGTATATGGTTTAAGGTCCTCTACTGTGGTATATGGTTTAAGGTCCTCTACCGTGGTTTAAGGTCCTCTACGTGGTATATGGTTTAAGGTCCTCTACGTGGTATATGGTTTAAGGTCCTCTACGTGGTATATGGTTTAAGGTCCTCTACCGTGGTATATGGTTTAAGGTCCTCTACTGTGGTACATGGTTTAAGGTCCTCTACTGTGGTATATGGTTTAAGGTCCTCTACCGTGGTTTAAGGTCCTCTACGTGGTATATGGTTTAAGGTCCTCTACTGTGGTATATGGTTTAAGGTCCTCTACTGTGGTATATGGTTTAAGGTCCTCTATCGTGGTTTAAGGTCCTCTACGTGGTATATGGTTTAAGGTCCTCTACGTGGTATATGGTTTAAGGTCCTCTACGTGGTATATGGTTTAAGGTCCTCTACCGTGGTATATGGTTTAAGGTCCTCTACGTGGTATATGGTTTAAGGTCCTCTACGTGGTATATGGTTTAAGGTCCTCTACGTGGTATATGGTTTAAGGTCCTCTACGTGGTATATGGTTTAAGGTCCTCTACAGTGGTATAAGGTCCTCTACCTGGTATATGGTTTAAGGTCCTCTACGTGGTATATGGTTTAAGGTCCTCTACTGTGGTATATGGTTTAAGGTCCTCTACGTGGTATATGGTTTAAGGTCCTCTACGTGGTATATGGTTTAAGGTCCTCTACTGTGGTATATGGTTTAAGGTCCTCTACGTGGTATATGGTTTAAGGTCCTCTACGTGGTATATGGTTTAAGGTCCTCTACGTGGTATATGGTTTAAGGTCATCTACCGTGGTATATGGTTTAAGTCCTCTACCGTGGTATATGGTTTAAGGTCCTCTACCGTGGAATATGGTTTAAGGTCCTCTACCGTGGTATATGGTTTAAGTCCTCTACCGTGGTATATGGTTTAAGGTCCTCTACCGTGGTTTAAGGTCCTCTACCTGGTATATGGTTTAAGGTCCTCTACCGTGGTATATGGTTTAAGGTCCTCTACGTGGTATATGGTTTAAGGTCCTCTACCGTGGTTTAAGGACCTCTACTGTGGTATATGGTTTAAGGTCCTCTACTGTGGTATATGGTTTAAGGTCCTCTACGTGGTATATTGTTTAAGGTCCTCTACCGTGGTATATGGTTTAAGGTCCTCTACGTGGTATATGGTTTAAGGTCCTCTACGTGGTATATGGTTTAAGTCCTCTACCGTGGTATATGGTTTAAGTCCTATACCGTGGTATATGGTTTGAGGTCCTCTACCATGGTTTAAGGTCCTCTACTGTGGTATATGGTTTAAGGTCTTTTACCATGGTTTAAGGTCCTCTACTGTGGTATATGGTTTAAGGTCCTCTACTGTGGTTTAAGGGCCTCTACCTGGTATATGGTTTAAGGTCCTCTACCGTGGTATATGGTTTAAGGTCCTCTACCGTGGTATATGGTTTAAGGTCCTCTACTGTGGTATATGGTTTAAGGTCCTCTACTGTGGTATATGGTTTAAGGTCCTCTACCGTGGTTTAAGGGCCTCTACCTGGTATATGGTTTAAGGTCCTCTACCGTGATATATGGTTTAAGGTCCTCTACCGTGGTATATGGTTTAAGGTCCTCTACTGTGGTATATGGTTTAAGGTCCTCTACTGTGGTATATGGTTTAAGGTCTTCTACCGTGGTATATGGTTTAAGGTCCTCTACCGTGGTATATGGTTTAAGGTCTTCTACCTTGGTACAGTATATGGTTTAAGGTCCTCTACGTGGTATATTGTTTAAGGTCCTCTACTGTGGTATATGGTTTAAGGTCCTCTACTGTGGTATATGGTTTAAGGTCCTCTACCGTGGTATATGGTTTAAGGTCCTCTACCGTGGTATATGGTTTAAGTCCTCTACCGTGGTATATGGTTTAAGGTCCTCTACGGTGGTATATGGTTTAAGGTCCTCTACCTGGTATATGGTTTAAGGTCCTCTACCGTGGTATATGGTTTAAGGTCCTCTACTGTGGTATATGGTTTAAGGTCCTCTACCGTGGTTTAAGGGCCTCTACCTGGTATATGGTTTAAGGTCCTCTACCGTGGTATATGGTTTAAGGTCCTCTACTGTGGTATATGGTTTAAGGTCCTCTACCGTGGTATAAGGTTTAAGGTCCTCTACTGTGGTATATGGTTTAAGGTCCTCTACCGTGGTATGTGGTTTAAGGTCCTCTACTGTGGTATAAGGTCCTCTACTGTGGTATAAGGTCCTCTACTGTGGTATATGGTTTAAGGTCCTCTACTGTGGTATATGGTTTAAGGTCCTCTACTGTGGTATATGGTTTAAGGTCCTCTACCGTGGTTTAAGGGCCTCTACCTGGTATATGGTTTAAGGTCCTCTACCGTGGTATATGGTTTAAGGTCCTCTACTGTGGTATATGGTTTAAGGTCCTCTACTGTGGTATATGGTTTAAGGTCCTCTTCCGTGGTTTAAGGTCCTCTACGTGGTATATGGTTTAAGGTCCTCTACTGTGGTATATGGTTAAGGTCCTCTACTGTGGTATATGGTTTAAGGTCCTCTACCGTGGTTTAAGGTCCTCTACGTGGTATATGGTTTAAGGTCCTCTACTGTGGTATATGGTTTAAGGTCCTCTACTGTGGTATATGGTTTAAGGTCCTCTACCGTGGTTTAAGGTCCTCTACGTGGTATATGGTTTAAGGTCCTCTACGTGGTATATGGTTTAAGGTCCTCTACGTGGTATATGGTTTAAGGTCCTCTACCGTGGTATATGGTTTAAGGTCCTCTACTGTGGTACATGGTTTAAGGTCCTCTACTGTGGTATATGGTTTAAGGTCCTCTACCGTGGTTTAAGGTCCTCTACGTGGTATATGGTTTAAGGTCCTCTACTGTGGTATATGGTTTAAGGTCCTCTACTGTGGTATATGGTTTAAGGTCCTCTACCGTGGTTTAAGGTCCTCTACGTGGTATATGGTTTAAGGTCCTCTACGTGGTATATGGTTTAAGGTCCTCTACGTGGTATATGGTTTAAGGTCCTCTACCGTGGTATATGGTTTAAGGTCCTCTACGTGGTATATGGTTTAAGGTCCTCTACGTGGTATATGGTTTAAGGTCCTCTACGTGGTATATGGTTTAAGGTCCTCTACGTGGTATATGGTTTAAGGTCCTCTACAGTGGTATAAGGTCCTCTACCTGGTATATGGTTTAAGGTCCTCTACGTGGTATATGGTTTAAGGTCCTCTACTGTGGTATATGGTTTAAGGTCCTCTACGTGGTATATGGTTTAAGGTCCTCTACGTGGTATATGGTTTAAGGTCCTCTACTGTGGTATATGGTTTAAGGTCCTCTACGTGGTATATGGTTTAAGGTCCTCTACGTGGTATATGGTTTAAGGTCCTCTACGTGGTATATGGTTTAAGGTCATCTACCGTGGTATATGGTTTAAGTCCTCTACCGTGGTATATGGTTTAAGGTCCTCTACCGTGGAATATGGTTTAAGGTCCTCTACCGTGGTATATGGTTTAAGTCCTCTACCGTGGTATATGGTTTAAGGTCCTCTACCGTGGTTTAAGGTCCTCTACCTGGTATATGGTTTAAGGTCCTCTACCGTGGTATATGGTTTAAGGTCCTCTACGTGGTATATGGTTTAAGGTCCTCTACCGTGGTTTAAGGACCTCTACTGTGGTATATGGTTTAAGGTCCTCTACGTGGTATATTGTTTAAGGTCCTCTACCGTGGTATATGGTTTAAGGTCCTCTACGTGGTATATGGTTTAAGGTCCTCTACGTGGTATATGGTTTAAGTCCTCTACCGTGGTATATGGTTTAAGTCCTATACCGTGGTATATGGTTTGAGGTCCTCTACCATGGTTTAAGGTCCTCTACTGTGGTATATGGTTTAAGGTCTTTTACCATGGTTTAAGGTCCTCTACTGTGGTATATGGTTTAAGGTCCTCTACTGTGGTTTAAGGGCCTCTACCTGGTATATGGTTTAAGGTCCTCTACCGTGGTATATGGTTTAAGGTCCTCTACCGTGGTATATGGTTTAAGGTCCTCTACTGTGGTATATGGTTTAAGGTCCTCTACTGTGGTATATGGTTTAAGGTCCTCTACCGTGGTTTAAGGGCCTCTACCTGGTATATGGTTTAAGGTCCTCTACCGTGATATATGGTTTAAGGTCCTCTACCGTGGTATATGGTTTAAGGTCCTCTACTGTGGTATATGGTTTAAGGTCCTCTACTGTGGTATATGGTTTAAGGTCTTCTACCGTGGTATATGGTTTAAGGTCCTCTACCGTGGTATATGGTTTAAGGTCTTCTACCTTGGTACAGTATATGGTTTAAGGTCCTCTACGTGGTATATTGTTTAAGGTCCTCTACTGTGGTATATGGTTTAAGGTCCTCTACTGTGGTATATGGTTTAAGGTCCTCTACCGTGGTATATGGTTTAAGGTCCTCTACCGTGGTATATGGTTTAAGTCCTCTACCGTGGTATATGGTTTAAGGTCCTCTACGGTGGTATATGGTTTAAGGTCCTCTACCTGGTATATGGTTTAAGGTCCTCTACCGTGGTATATGGTTTAAGGTCCTCTACTGTGGTATATGGTTTAAGGTCCTCTACCGTGGTTTAAGGGCCTCTACCTGGTATATGGTTTAAGGTCCTCTACCGTGGTATATGGTTTAAGGTCCTCTACTGTGGTATATGGTTTAAGGTCCTCTACCGTGGTATAAGGTTTAAGGTCCTCTACTGTGGTATATGGTTTAAGGTCCTCTACCGTGGTATGTGGTTTAAGGTCCTCTACTGTGGTATAAGGTCCTCTACTGTGGTATAAGGTCCTCTACTGTGGTATATGGTTTAAGGTCCTCTACCGTGGTATAAGATGGGTCTGTTTGCTACAGTCAGATATAGTGTCTAGTGTGTGAATGAGTGAAACAACAGTAATTACAGACTCAAATCCGTCTAAATTGGATAACAGGACACCAAACTCGGTTTGATGACGCTTGTTGTCGTTTCGGGCTAAATCTCCTTCCACTGATCGGCCGCCGCGGTAATCCTCATTGCCAAAACACTAATCCCTGTGGTGATACCGGTGTTGTCGAGCGACAAGCCCTCCCCCCCCATCACCCCTTCCTCTCGCTCCTCCAAAAACTTCCCCAAACTTCCTCGCTCTACTCCAACACCCCAAATGGTACCCTATTCCCTTACCAGTGCACTACTTCCCCGCTCTACTCCAACACCCCAAATGGTACCCTATTCCCTTACCAGTGCACTACTTCCCCGCTCTACTCCAACACCCCAAATGGTACCCTATTCCCTTACCAGTGCACTACTTCCCCGCTCTACTCCAACACCCCAAATGGTACCCTATTCCTTTACCAGTGCACTACTTCCTCGCTCTACTCCAACACCCCAAATGGTACCCTATTCCTTTACCAGTGCACTACTTTGACCAGGGCCCATGGGGGGGTAGAGGCACACCGTATAGGGAATGGTATATAGGGAAGGTGTCATTTGGGATATAGTGCACTACTTTTGACCAGGGCCCATGGGGGGGTAGAGGCACACCGTATAGGGAATAAGGTGTCATTTGGGACGTCACACAAACCAGTGTGACAGAGAGTGTCTCCTTGACAACGGTGTTCGAACAAGTTCTGACGCAGCTCGTATAACATGTAAACAACGTAAACGCATTACAGGACCATGGAGAATTAGTTCAGGAAATGGGTCAGTCTTTAGTATTGTCCTGTTGTTGTCTTTCTCACCGACTTGGGAAGAAGCAGACAGACAACTAGACTCGGATTCTTCTCATTTGCTGCCTGTTTGTTCAGCTCAGTTGGGAGTTTCTTAGCCGAAGAGTTTTAAAAAATGACTGATTAACCCCATGTTACATTCAATCGTGGGCTCCTGAGTGGCGCACTGGCTCCAGGTCATCTACAAGTCTTTGCTAGGTAAAGCCACGCCTTTTCTCAGTGCACTGGTCACCATAGCAGCACCCACCTGCAGCACGCGCTCCAGCAGGTATATTTCACTGATCAGCCCCAGAGCCAATTCCCCCATTGGCCGCCTTTCCTTCCAGTTCTCTGCTGCCAATGACTGGAACAAACTGCAAAAATTGCTGAAGCTGGAGACTCTCATCTCCCTCACTAACTTTAAGCACCAGCTGTCAGAGCAGCTCACAGATCACTGCACCTGTACACAGCCCATCTGTAAATAGCCCATCCAATCTACCTCATCACCATACTGTATTTATTTATTTTGCTCCTTTGCACCCCAGTATCTCTACTTGCACATTCATCTTCTGCACATCTATTCACTCCAGTGTTTTAATTGCTATATCGTAATTACCTCACCACTATGGCCTATTTAATGCCTTACCTCCCTTATCTTACCTCATTTGCACACACTGTATATAGATTTCTATCTACTGTATTATTGACTGTAACTCTCTGTTGTTGTTTGTGTCGAATTGCTTTGCTTTATCTTGGCCAGGTCATAGTTGTAAATGAGAACTAGTTCTCAACTAGTCTACCTGGTTAAATAAAGGTGTTCTCAACTAGTCTACCTGGTTAAATAAAGGTGTTCTCAACTAGTCTACCTGGTTAAATAAAGGTGTTCTCAACTAGTCTACCTGGTTAAATAAAGGTGTTCTCAACTAGTCTACCTGGTTAAATAAAGGTGTTCTCAACTAGCCTACCTGGTTAAATAAAGGTGTTCTCAACTAGTCTACCTGGTTAAATAAAGGTGTTCTCAACTAGTCTACCTGGTTAAATAAAGGTGTTCTCAACTAGTCTACCTGGTTAAATAAAGGTGTTCTCAACTAGTCTACCTGGTTAAATAAAGGTGTTCTCAACCAGCCTACCTGGTTAAATAAAGGTGTTCTCAACTAGTCTACCTGGTTAAATAAAGGTGTTCTCAACTAGTCTACCTGGTTAAATAAAGGTGTTCTCAACTAGTCTATCTGGTTAAATAAAGGTGTTCTCAACTAGTCTACCTGGTTAAATAAAGGTGTTCTCAACTAGTCTACCTGGTTAAATAAAGGTGTTCTCAACTAGTCTACCTGGTTAAATAAAGGTGTTCTCAACTAGTCTACCTGGTTAAATAAAGGTGTTCTCGACTAGTCTACCTGGTTAAATAAAGGTGTTCTCAACTAGTCTACCTGGTTAAATAAAGGTGTTCTCAACTAGTCAACCTGGTTAAATAAAGGTGTTCTCAACTAGTCTACCTGGTTAAATAAAGGTGAAATAAATGAATAATAAATCAATAAGGCACTGCATCTCAGTGCTAGAGGCGTCACTACAGACACCCTGGTTCGAATCCAGGCTGTATCACAACCACCCGTCATTGGGAGTCCCATAGGGCGGCACGCAACAGGCCCAGCGTCGTCCGGGTTTGGCCAGTGCAGGCAATCATTGTAAATAAGAATTTGTTCTTAACTGACTTGTCTAGTTAAATACAGGTTAAATCATATTACATGGGCTGTTGTTAATACAAGCAGAAACCTTTGAGACAGGAAATAAGTCCTGTCAACGATCTGTTTACACTGCAGAGATTCTAGAACACAACAGCCTAGTTAAATACAGGTTAGATACAGATTCTAGAACACAACAGCCTAGTTAAATACAGGTTAAATACAGATTCTAGAACACAACAGCTCTGAACGTTCTACCTGGTTGTGTGTCAATGCTCTTAAGTCTTCCCATTGGAGAGGAGGATGAACGAGAGGAGACGAGCCCACCTACTGCCCAGGAGACTCCCAGAAAGTCTTGGGTTCTAATTATGCAAATTCACCACAGGAGCGAGCAGCCTGATTGGCCAGCACTGTGCAATTAGAGAAGCATTAATTACATATCCTCGTTAGTGATGTCACAGGAGGGTGATTAACACAGCAGGACACTTAATGAATCACTTACCACTGTCTGATAGTCACATTCACTTAAATAACGTGTGTGTGTGTGTGTGTGTGTGTGTGTGTGTGTGTGTGTGTGTGTGTGCGTGCGTGCGTGTGCGTGTGCGTGTGTGCGTGTGTGTGTGTGTGTGAACGATAGAAAACCTTTAAGAACGTTCTGTTTCTTCTAAAAAACACTGCAACTCAAAACACAACTACACTTTTAGTTGCCATTTAAATCACTCAGCCCGTCATCTTAGACAAAACACCACAATATTCTCTTCAAAACAACTCTGTCCCCCGAAGAAAAACTCAACAAACTAGTGTGAACGTGGGAATTGTCTTTTTAAAAACACACAATTGTTTGTGTTTTCTGGTATGCCAATGGCTGTTAGCATGATTTAAATGGTAGAACTGCATGGAAGCTAACATGCTAAATATGCTAATGATATTTAGCATGGTTTATATGGTAGAACTGAATGGAAGCTAACATGCTAAATATGCTAATGATATTTAGCATGGTTTATATGGTAGAACTGAATGGAAGCTAACATGCTAAAAATGCTAATGGTTATTAGCATGTTTTACATGGTAGAACTGCATGAAAGCTAATGTGCTAAGTATGCATGAATGCTAGCAGGCGTGAACAGAAGGAAGAGATTAGCTAAATCACCCTGAATAAGATCATGCACACACAGATGTGTGTGTGTGTGTGTCTAGTGTGTGTGTGTTTGTGTGTGTCTAGTGTGTGTGTGTGTGTGTGTGTGTGTGTGTGTGTGTGTGTGTGTGTGTGTGTGTGTGTGTGTGTGTGTGTGTGTGTGTGTGTGTGTGTGTGTGTGTGTGTGTGTGTGTGTGTGTGTCCAACCCCAGTGCCGTGGTTTACCTTTCTACTGAGATCCTAATTAAGATAAATCCATCGCCCTTTCCCCCGATGAAAAAGAACACACACACGAACACACACACATGAACGAACACACACACACACACACACACACACACACACACACACACACACACCATATCCTTTCATCTATCAGCATTATGCTAACTACCACAGGGACATTATTACCTCTTTCCTGTCCGATTCATATTAATATGAGTCATTTAATAATGCAACTCACAGACAAATGGGCACACAGACACACAAATGGGCACACAGACACACACATGGGCACACAGACACACACATGGGCACACAGACACACACATGGGCACACAGACACACACATGGCACACAGACACACACATGGGCACACAGACACACACATGGGCACACAGACACACACATGGGCACACAGACACACATGGGCACACAGACACACACATGGGCACACAGACACACACATGGGCACACAGACACACACATGGGCACACAGACACACACATGGGCACACAGACACACACATGGGCACACAGACACACACATGGGCACACAGACACACACATGGGCACACAGACACACACATGGGCACACAGACACACACATGGGCACACAGACACACACATGGGCACACAGACACACACATGGGCACACAGACACACACATGGGCACACAGACACACACATGGGCACACAGACACACACATGGGCACACAGACACACACATGGGCACACAGACACACACATGGGCACACAGACACACACATGGGCACACAGACACACACATGGGCACACAGACACACACATGGGCACACAGACACACACATGGGCACACAGACACACACATGGGCACACAGACACACACATGGGCACACAGACACACACATGGGCACACAGACACACACATGGGCACACAGACACACACATGGGCACACAGACACACACATGGGCACACAGACACACACATGGGCACACAGACACACACATGGGCACACAGACACACACATGGGCACACAGACACACACATGGGCACACAGACACACATCGTTTAATTGATATTCATAATTTAATAACAAAGTAATCCGATCCATCTGGTTTCCAGGCGGTTGTCGTGGCGATGGGATCATCACCAGGACAACAGGGTTCAATAACAGTTCTAGAGCACCAGTCAGCTATCGCCACAGCTACTGTAAATGCATCAGGGGTGTAACATCGACACAAGTATTCATGCCCCTGGACATATCCCACATGTTGTTGTGCTACAAGACATTTTCAAGTCTTGTCATAGATTTCAATCGGATTTAACTCAAAACTGTAACTAGGCCACTCAGGAACATTCAATGCCATCTTGATAAGCAACTCAAGTGTATGTTTGGCCTTGCGTCCAACTAGAACTACAGGGCAGGCAGGTTGACCCTCCAGTCCTGTTGTAGATAACACCTTATTCTACTACTGGGACTGGCTCCTACTAGAACTACAGGGCAGGCAGGTAGCTATGACTTATTCTATGTCCACAGAGAAACACACACAGACTTCTCTGCAGGTGATTGGAGCTGAATTGACAGTGTGTGTGTGTGTGTGTGTGTGTGTGTGTGTGTGTGTGTGTGTGTGTGTGTGTGTGTGTGTGTGTGTGTGTGTGTGTGTGTGTGTGTGTGTGTGTGTGTGTGTGTTGCTGGTGAAATGTGACATAATGGTGTGTGTGTGTGTGTGTGTGTGTTGCTGGTGAAATGTGACATAATGAATGTGGGGCATTACTGCTGGTAATTGGATGGACTAATTAAAACTCTCAGGAATTAATTAGAGAACCTAGCTCTCTCTGTGTGTGTGTGTGTGTGTGTGTGTGTGTGTGTGTGTGTGTGTGTGTGTGTATGTGTGTGTGTGTGTGTGTGTGTGTGTGTGTGTGTGTGTGTGTGTGTGTGTGTGTGTGTGTGTGTGTGTGTGTGTGTCACGCTTCACTAGATAAGGGTTTTGGTCGTCATTTCAGGTGGAGAGGGGGAGGGGGAGAGGTACAGTGTCCAGGTGGTGTCAGTTGTAGGGAGGGGGGTGGCATGGGAGAGGGGAGATGGGGTACAGGGTTTTGGATAGTGGGCAGAGGAGGAGGGGAGTAGGGGTGGTGACTGGGGTGGGATGATGTCTAGGTAGTGACTGGTAGTGGTGGGATGATGTCTAGGTAGTGACTGGTAGTGATTGGGGTGGGATGATGTCTAGGTAGTGACTGGTAGTGGTGGGATGATGTCTAGGTAGTGAATGGTAGTGGTGGGATGATGTCCAGGTAGTGACTGGTAGTGATTGGGGTGGGATGATGTCTAGGTAGTGACTGGTAGTGGTGGGATGATGTCTAGGTAGTGAATGGTAGTGGTGGGATGATGTCTAGGTAGTGATTGGGGTGGGATGATGTCTAGGTGGTGACTGGTAGTGGTTGGGGTGGGATGATGTCTAGGTAGTGACTGGTAGTGGTTGGGGTGGGATGATGTCTAGGTAGTGACTGGTAGTGGTGGGATGATGTCTAGGTAGTGACTGGTAGTGGTGGGATGATGTCTAGGTAGTGACTGGTAGTGGTGGGATGATGTCTAGGTAGTGATTGGGGTGGGATGATGTCTAGGTGGTGACTGGTAGTGGTTGGGGTGGGATGATGTCTAGGTAGTGACTGGTAGTGGTTGGGGTGGGATGATGTCTAGGTAGTGACTGGTAGTGGTGGGATGATGTCTAGGTAGTGAATGGTAGTGGTGGGATGATGTCTAGGTAGTGATTGGGGTGGGATGATGTCTAGGTAGTGACTGGTAGTGTTTGGGGTGGGATGATGTCTAGGTAGTGACTGGTAGTGGTGGGATGATGTCTAGGTAGTGGTTGGGGTGGGATGATGTCTAGGTAGTGACTGGTAGTGGTGGGATGATGTCTAGGTAGTGGTAGGGTTGGGATGATGTCTAGGTAGTGACTGGTAGTGATTGGGGTGGGATGATGTCTAGGTAGTGACTGGTAGTGGTTGGGGTGGGATGATGTCTAGGTGGTGATTGGGGTGTGATGATGTCTAGGTAGTGACTGGTAGTGATTGGGGTGGGATGATGTCTAGGTAGTGACTGGTAGTGATTGGGGTGGGATGATATCTAGGTGGTGACTGGTAGTGGTTGGGGTGGGATGATGTCTAGGTAGTGACTGGTAGTGGTGGGATGATGTCTAGGTAGTGGTTGGGGTGGGATGATGTCTAGGTAGTGACTGGTAGTGGTGGGATGATGTCTATGTGGTGATTGGGGTGGGATGATGTCTAGGTAGTGAATGGTAGTGGTGGGATGATGTCTAGGTAGTGGTTGGGGTGGGATGATGTCTAGGTAGTGACTGGTAGTGGTGGGATGATGTCTAGGTAGTGGTAGGGGTGGGATGATGTCCTGGTAGTGACTGGTAGTGGTGGGACTACTGTATACCCATCAGATAGAGAGAAGGACACCTCTATAAGGAGAGCCCTGAGAGAGAGAGAGAGAGAGAGAGAGAGAGGGAGAGAGAGAGAGAGAGAGAGAGAGAGAGAGAGAGAGAGAGAGAGAGAGAGAGGGAGAGAGAGAGAGAGAGAGAGAGAGAAAAGAGAGAGAGAGAGAGAGAGAGACAGAGAGAGAGAGCTGCTTTCCTACTATACAAATACTCAGACCGAAGAGAATAATTCAATACAAAGAATTTGAAACTATAAAAGATGAAGAAAAAATCAAATATTTACTGGGTGAAAAGCCAACATGTGTCCTCCTGCCACAACCTGAGGGACAGCCAGTGAAAAGTGCAAAGTAATGTCGATAATATTTCCCATCTAGTTTTGTTTTGTCTTTCATACCAGGTCATGTGTCTTCTCAGTCATGTTGACACTGGTCTACTACCAGGTCATGTGTCTCCTCAGTCATGTTGACACTGGTCCACTACCAGGTCATGTGTCTTCTCAGTCATGTTGACACTGGTCTACTACCAGGTCATGTGTCTCCTCAGTCATGTTGACACTGGTCTACTACCAGGTCATGTGTCTTCTCAGTCATGTTGACACTGGTCCACTACCAGGTCATGTGTCTTCTCAGTCATGTTGACACTGGTCCACTACCAGGTCATGTGTCTTCTCAGTCATGTTGACACTGGTCCACTACCAGGTCATGTGTCTTCTCAGTCATGTTGACACTGGTCCACTACCAGGTCATGTGTCTTCTCAGTCATGTTGACACAGGTCCACTACCAGGTCATGTGTCTTCTCAGTCATGTTGATACTGGTCCACTACCAGGTCATGTGTCTTCTCAGTCATGTTGATATTGGTCCACTACCAGGTCATGTGTCTTCTCAGTCATGTTGACACTGGTCCACTACCAGGTCATGTGTCTTCTCAGTCATGTTGATACTGGTCCACTACCAGGTCATGTGTCTTCTCAGTCATGTTGATATTGGTCCACTACCAGGTCATGTGTCTTCTCAGTCATGTTGACACTGGTCCACTACCAGGTCATGTGTCTTCTCAGTCATGTTGACACTGGTCTACTACCAGGTCATGTGTCTCCTCAGTCATGTTGACACTGGTCCACTACCAGGTCATGTGTCTTCTCAGTCATGTTGACACTGGTCCACTACCAGGTCATGTGTCTTCTCAGTCATGTTGACACTGGTCCACTACCAGGTCATGTGTCTTCTCAGTCATGTTGACACAGGTCCACTACCAGGTCATGTGTCTTCTCAGTCATGTTGACACTGGTCTACTACCAGGTCATGTGTCTTCTCAGTCATGTTGACACTGGTCTACTACCAGGTCATGTGTCTTCTCAGTCATGTTGACACAGGTCCACTACCAGGTCATGTGTCTTCTCAGTCATGTTGACACTGGTCCACTACCAGGTCATGTGTCTTCTCAGTCATGTTGACACTGGTCCACTACCAGGTCATGTGTCTTCTCAGTCATGTTGACACTGGTCTACTACCAGGTCATGTGTCTCCTCAGTCATGTTGACACTGGTCCACTACCAGGTCATGTGTCTTCTCAGTCATGTTGACACTGGTCCACTACCAGGTCATGTGTCTTCTCAGTCATGTTGACACTGGTCCACTACCAGGTCATGTGTCTTCTCAGTCATGTTGACACAGGTCCACTACCAGGTCATGTGTCTTCTCAGTCATGTTGACACTGGTCTACTACCAGGTCATGTGTCTTCTCAGTCATGTTGACACAGGTCTACTACCAGGTCATGTGTCTTCTCAGTCATGTTGACACTGGTCCACTACCAGGTCATATGTCTTCTCAGTCATGTTGACACAGGTCTACTACCAGGTCATGTGTCTTCTCAGTCATGTTGACACAGGTCTACTACCAGGTCATGTGTCTTCTCAGTCATGTTGACACTGGTCTACTACCAGGTCATGTGTCTCCTCAGTCATGTTGACACTGGTCCACTACCAGGTCATGTGTCTTCTCAGTCATGTTGACACTGGTCCACTACCAGGTCATGTGTCTTCTCAGTCATGTTGA
>NW_022261983.1:21919635-21941485 GCF_002021735.2 Oncorhynchus kisutch
TTCTGGTCTCCTTCAGTTAGTTGATAAATAGTGTTTCTGGTCTCCAGTTAGTTGATAAATAGTGTTTCTGGTCTCCAGTTAGTTGATAAATAGTGTTTCTGGTCTTCAGTTAGTTGATAAATAGTGTTTCTGGTCTCCAGTTAGTTGATAAATAGTGTTTCTGGTCTCCAGTTAGTTGATAAATAGTGTTTCTGGTCTCCAGTTAGTTGATAAATAGTGTTTCTGGTCTCCTCCAGTTAGTTGATAAATAGTGTTTCTGGTCTCCTCCAGTTAGTTGATAAATTGTGTTTCTGGTCTCCAGTTAGTTGATAAATAGTGTTTCTGGCCTCCAGTTAGTTGATAAATAGTGTTTCTGGTCTCCAGTTAGTTGATAAATAGTGTTTCTGGTCTCCAGTTAGTTGATAAATAGTGTTTCTGGTCTCCAGTTAGTTGATAAATAGTGTTTCTGGTCTTCAGTTAGTTGATAAATAGTGTTTCTGGTCTTTCAGTTTAGTTGATAATAGTGTTTCTGGTCTCCTTCAGTTAGTGATAAATAGTGTTTCTGGGCTCCAGTTAGTTGATAATAGTGTTTCTGGTCTCCCAGTTAGTTGATAATAGTGTTTCTGGTCTCCTCCAGTTAGTTGATAAATAGTGTTTCTGGTCTCCTCCCAGTTAGTTGATAAATTGGTTTCTGGTCTCCAGTTAGTTGATAAATAGTGTTTCTGGCCTCCCAGTTAGTTTGATAAATAGTGTTTCTGGTCTCCAGTTAGTTGATAAATAGTGTTTCTGGTCCTCCAGTTAGTTGATAAATAGTGTTCTGGTCTCCAGTTAGTTGATAAATAGTGTTTCTGGTCTTCAGTTAGTTGATAAATAGTGTTTCTGGTCTCCTCCAGTTAGTTGATAAATAGTGTTTCTGGTCTCCAGTTAGTTGATAAATAGTGTTTCTGGTCTCCAGTTAGTTGATAAATAGTGTTTCTGGTCTCCAGTTAGTTGATAAATAGTGTTTCTGGCCTCCTCCAGTTAGTTGATAAATAGTGTTTCTGGTCTCCTTCAGTTAGTTGATAAATAGTGTTTCTGGTCTCCAGTTCGTTGATAAATAGTGTTTCTGGTCTCCAGTTAGTTGATAAATAGTGTTTCTGGTCTCCTCCAGTTAGTTGATAAATAGTGTTTCTGGTCTAATCCAGTTAGTTGATAAATAGTGTTTCTGGTCTCCAGTTAGTTGATAAATAGTGTTTCTGGTCTCCAGTTAGTTGATAAATAGTGTTTCTGGTCTCCAGTTAGTTGATAAATAGTGTTTCTGGTCTCCAGTTAGTTGATAAATAGTGTTTCTGGTCTCCTCCAGTTAGTTGATAAATAGTGTTTCTGGTCTCCTCCAGTTAGTTGATAAATAGTGTTTCTGGTCTCCAGTTAGTTGATAAATAGTGTTTCTGGTCTCCAGTTAGTTGATAAATAGTGTTTCTGGTCTCCAGTTAGTTGATAAATAGTGTTTCTGGTCTCCAGTTAGTTGATAAATTGTGTTTCTGGTCTCCAGTTAGTTGATAAATAGTGTTTCTGGTCTCCAGTTAGTTGATAAATAGTGTTTCTGGTCTTCAGTTAGTTGATAAATAGTGTTTCTGGTCTCCTCCAGTTAGTTGATAAATAGTGTTTCTGGTCTCCAGTTAGTTGATAAATAGTGTTTCTGGTCTCCAGTTAGTTGATAAATAGTGTTTCTGGTCTCCTCCAGTTAGTTGATAAATAGTGTTTCTGGTCTAATCCAGTTAGTTGATAAATAGTGTTTCTGGTCTCCAGTTAGTTGATAAATAGTGTTTCTGGTCTCCTTCAGTTAGTTGATAAATAGTGTTTCTGGTCTTCAGTTAGTTGATAAATAGTGTTTCTGGTCTCCTCCAGTTAGTTGATAAATAGTGTTTCTGGTCTCCAGTTAGTTGATAAATAGTGTTTCTGGTCTCCCAGTTAGTTGATAAATAGTGTTTCTGGTCTCCTTCAGTTAGTTGATAAATAGTGTTTCTGGTCTCCAGTTAGTTGATAAATAGTGTTTCTGGTCTCCAGTTAGTTGATAAATAGTGTTTCTGGTCTTCAGTTAGTTGATAAATAGTGTTTCTGGTCTCCAGTTAGTTGATAAATAGTGTTTCTGGTCTCCAGTTAGTTGATAAATAGTGTTTCTGGTCTCCAGTTAGTTGATAAATAGTGTTTCTGGTCTCCTCCAGTTAGTTGATAAATAGTGTTTCTGGTCTCCTCCAGTTAGTTGATAAATAGTGTTTCTGGTCTCCAGTTAGTTGATAAATAGTGTTTCTGGTCTCCAGTTAGTTGATAAATAGTGTTTCTGGTCTCCAGTTAGTTGATAAATAGTGTTTCTGGTCTCCAGTTAGTTGATAAATAGTGTTTCTGGTCTCCAGTTAGTTGATAAATAGTGTTTCTGGTCTTCAGTTAGTTGATAAATAGTGTTTCTGGTCTCCTCCAGTTAGTTGATAAATAGTGTTTCTGGTCTCCAGTTAGTTGATAAATAGTGTTTCTGGTCTCCAGTTAGTTGATAAATAGTGTTTCTGGTCTCCAGTTAGTTGATAAATAGTGTTTCTGGTCCTCCAGTTAGTTGATAAATAGTGTTTCTGGTCTCCTTCAGTTAGTTGATAAATAGTGTTTCTGGTCTCCAGTTAGTTGATAAATAGTGTTTCTGGTCTCCAGTTAGTTGATAAATAGTGTTTCTGGTCTCCAGTTAGTTGATAAATAGTGTTTCTGGTCTCCAGTTAGTTGATAAATAGTGTTTCTGGTCTCCAGTTAGTTGATAAATAGTGTTTCTGGTCTCCAGTTAGTTGATAAATAGTGTTTCTGGTCTCCAGTTAGTTGATAAATAGTGTTTCTGGTCTCCAGTTAGTTGATAAATAGTGTTTCTGGTCTCCTCCAGTTAGTTGATAAATAGTGTTTCTGGTCTCCTCCAGTTAGTTGATAAATAGTGTTTCTGGTCTCCAGTTAGTTGATAAATAGTGTTTCTGGTCTCCAGTTAGTTGATAAATAGTGTTTCTGGTCTCCAGTTAGTTGATAAATAGTGTTTCTGGTCTCCAGTTAGTTGATAAATAGTGTTTCTGGTCTCCAGTTAGTTGATAAATAGTGTTTCTGGTCTCCAGTTAGTTGATAAATAGTGTTTCTGGTCTTCAGTTAGTTGATAAATAGTGTTTCTGGTCTTCAGTTAGTTGATAAATAGTGTTTCTGGTCTCCTTCAGTTAGTTGATAAATAGTGTTTCTGGTCTCCAGTTAGTTGATAAATAGTGTTTCTGGTCTCCAGTTAGTTGATAAATAGTGTTTCTGGTCTCCTCCAGTTAGTTGATAAATAGTGTTTCTGGTCTCCTCCAGTTAGTTGATAAATAGTGTTTCTGGTCTCCAGTTAGTTGATAAATAGTGTTTCTGGCCTCCAGTTAGTTGATAAATAGTGTTTCTGGTCTCCAGTTAGTTGATAAATAGTGTTTCTGGTCTCCTTCAGTTAGTTGATAAATAGTGTTTCTGGTCTTCAGTTAGTTGATAAATAGTGTTTCTGGTCTCCTCCAGTTAGTTGATAAATAGTGTTTCTGGTCTCCAGTTAGTTGATAAATAGTGTTTCTGGTCTCCTCCAGTTAGTTGATAAATAGTGTTTCTGGTCTCCTTCAGTTAGTTGATAAATAGTGTTTCTGGTCTCCAGTTAGTTGATAAATAGTGTTTCTGGTCTCCAGTTAGTTGATAAATAGTGTTTCTGGTCTTCAGTTAGTTGATAAATAGTGTTTCTGGTCTCCAGTTAGTTGATAAATAGTGTTTCTGGTCTCCAGTTAGTTGATAAATAGTGTTTCTGGTCTCCAGTTAGTTGATAAATAGTGTTTCTGGTCTCCTCCAGTTAGTTGATAAATAGTGTTTCTGGTCTCCTCCAGTTAGTTGATAAATAGTGTTTCTGGTCTCCAGTTAGTTGATAAATAGTGTTTCTGGTCTCCAGTTAGTTGATAAATAGTGTTTCTGGTCTCCAGTTAGTTGATAAATAGTGTTTCTGGTCTCCAGTTAGTTGATAAATAGTGTTTCTGGTCTCCAGTTAGTTGATAAATAGTGTTTCTGGTCTCCAGTTAGTTGATAAATAGTGTTTCTGGTCTCCTCCAGTTAGTTGATAAATAGTGTTTCTGGTCTCCAGTTAGTTGATAAATAGTGTTTCTGGTCTCCAGTTAGTTGATAAATAGTGTTTCTGGTCTCCAGTTAGTTGATAAATAGTGTTTCTGGTCTCCAGTTAGTTGATAAATAGTGTTTCTGGTCTCCTCCAGTTAGTTGATAAATAGTGTTTCTGGTCTCCAGTTAGTTGATAAATAGTGTTTCTGGTCTCCAGTTAGTTGATAAATAGTGTTTCTGGTCTCCTCCAGTTAGTTGATAAATAGTGTTTCTGGTCTCCTCCAGTTAGTTGATAAATAGTGTTTCTGGTCTCCAGTTAGTTGATAAATAGTGTTTCTGGTCTCCAGTTAGTTGATAAATAGTGTTTCTGGTCTCCAGTTAGTTGATAAATAGTGTTTCTGGTCTCCAGTTAGTTGATAAATAGTGTTTCTGGTCTCCTCCAGTTAGTTGATAAATAGTGTTTCTGGTCTCCTCCAGTTAGTTGATAAATAGTGTTTCTGGTCTCCAGTTAGTTGATAAATAGTGTTTCTGGTCTCCAGTTAGTTGATAAATAGTGTTTCTGGTCTCCAGTTAGTTGATAAATAGTGTTTCTGGTCTCCAGTTAGTTGATAAATAGTGTTTCTGGTCTCCAGTTAGTTGATAAATAGTGTTTCTGGTCTCCAGTTAGTTGATAAATAGTGTTTCTGGTCTCCAGTTAGTTGATAAATAGTGTTTCTGGTCTTCCAGTTAGTTGATAAATAGTGTTTCTGGTCTCCTCAGTTAGTTGATAAATAGTGTTTCTGGTCTCCAGTTAGTTGATAAATAGTGTTTCTGGTCTCCAGTTAGTTGATAAATAGTGTTTCTGGTCTCCAGTTAGTTGATAAATAGTGTTTCTGGTCTCCAGTTAGTTGATAAATAGTGTTTCTGGTCTCCAGTTAGTTGATAAATAGTGTTTCTGGTCTCCAGTTAGTTGATAAATAGTGTTTCTGGTCTCCAGTTAGTTGATAAATAGTGTTTCTGGTCTCCAGTTAGTTGATAAATAGTGTTTCTGGTCTCCAGTTAGTTGATAAATAGTGTTTCTGGTCTCCAGTTAGTTGATAAATAGTGTTTCTGGTCTCCAGTTAGTTGATAAATAGTGTTTCTGGTCTCCAGTTAGTTGATAAATAGTGTTTCTGGTCTCCAGTTAGTTGATAAATAGTGTTTCTGGTCTCCAGTTAGTTGATAAATAGTGTTTCTGGTCTCCTCCAGTTAGTTGATAAATAGTGTTTCTGGTCTCCAGTTAGTTGATAAATAGTGTTTCTGGTCTCCAGTTAGTTGATAAATAGTGTTTCTGGTCTCCAGTTAGTTGATAAATAGTGTTTCTGGTCTCCAGTTAGTTGATAAATAGTGTTTCTGGTCTCCAGTTAGTTGATAAATAGTGTTTCTGGTCTCCAGTTAGTTGATAAATAGTGTTTCTGGTCTCCAGTTAGTTGATAAATAGTGTTTCTGGTCTCCAGTTAGTTGATAAATAGTGTTTCTGGTCTCCAGTTAGTTGATAAATAGTGTTTCTGGTCTCCAGTTAGTTGATAAATAGTGTTTCTGGTCTCCAGTTAGTTGATAAATAGTGTTTCTGGTCTCCAGTTAGTTGATAAATAGTGTTTCTGGTCTCCAGTTAGTTGATAAATAGTGTTTCTGGTCTCCAGTTAGTTGATAAATAGTGTTTCTGGTCTCCAGTTAGTTGATAAATAGTGTTTCTGGTCTCCTCCAGTTAGTTGATAAATAGTGTTTCTGGTCTCCAGTTAGTTGATAAATAGTGTTTCTGGTCTCCAGTTAGTTGATAAATAGTGTTTCTGGTCTCCAGTTAGTTGATAAATAGTGTTTCTGGTCTCCAGTTAGTTGATAAATAGTGTTTCTGGTCTCCAGTTAGTTGATAAATAGTGTTTCTGGTCTCCAGTTAGTTGATAAATAGTGTTTCTGGTCTCCAGTTAGTTGATAAATAGTGTTTCTGGTCTCCAGTTAGTTGATAAATAGTGTTTCTGGTCTCCAGTTAGTTGATAAATAGTGTTTCTGGTCTCCAGTTAGTTGATAAATAGTGTTTCTGGTCTCCAGTTAGTTGATAAATAGTGTTTCTGGTCTCCAGTTAGTTGATAAATAGTGTTTCTGGTCTCCTCAGTTAGTTGATAAATAGTGTTTCTGGTCTCCAGTTAGTTGATAAATAGTGTTTCTGGTCTCCTCCAGTTAGTTGATAAATAGTGTTTCTGGTCTCCTTCAGTTAGTTGATAAATAGTGTTTCTGGTCTCCAGTTAGTTGATAAATAGTGTTTCTGGTCTCCAGTTAGTTGATAAATAGTGTTTCTGGTCTCAGTTAGTTGATAAATAGTGTTTCTGGTCTCCAGTTAGTTGATAAATAGTGTTTCTGGTCTCCAGTTAGTTGATAAATAGTGTTTCTGGTCTCCAGTTAGTTGATAAATAGTGTTTCTGGTCTCCAGTTAGTTGATAAATAGTGTTTCTGGTCTCCTCCAGTTAGTTGATAAATAGTGTTTCTGGTCTCCAGTTAGTTGATAAATAGTGTTTCTGGTCTCCAGTTAGTTGATAAATAGTGTTTCTGGTCTCCAGTTAGTTGATAAATAGTGTTTCTGGTCTCCAGTTAGTTGATAAATAGTGTTTCTGGTCTCCAGTTAGTTGATAAATAGTGTTTCTGGTCTCCAGTTAGTTGATAAATAGTGTTTCTGGTCTCCAGTTAGTTGATAAATAGTGTTTCTGGTCTCCAGTTAGTTGATAAATAGTGTTTCTGGTCTCCTCCAGTTAGTTGATAAATAGTGTTTCTGGTCTCCTCCAGTTAGTTGATAAATAGTGTTTCTGGTCTCCAGTTAGTTGATAAATAGTGTTTCTGGTCTCCCAGTTAGTTGATAAATAGTGTTTCTGGTCTCCAGTTAGTTGATAAATAGTGTTTCTGGTCTCCAGTTAGTTGATAAATAGTGTTTCTGGTCTCCAGTTAGTTGATAAATAGTGTTTCTGGTCTCCTCCAGTTAGTTGATAAATAGTGTTTCTGGTCTTCAGTTAGTTGATAAATAGTGTTTCTGGTCTCCTCCAGTTAGTTGATAAATAGTGTTTCTGGTCTCCAGTTAGTTGATAAATAGTGTTTCTGGTCTCCTCCAGTTAGTTGATAAATAGTGTTTCTGGTCTCCTTCAGTTAGTTGATAAATAGTGTTTCTGGTCTCCAGTTAGTTGATAAATAGTGTTTCTGGTCTCCAGTTAGTTGATAAATAGTGTTTCTGGTCTCCTCCAGTTAGTTGATAAATAGTGTTTCTGGTCTCCTCCAGTTAGTTGATAAATAGTGTTTCTGGTCTCCAGTTAGTTGATAAATAGTGTTTCTGGTCTCCAGTTAGTTGATAAATAGTGTTTCTGGTCTCCAGTTAGTTGATAAATAGTGTTTCTGGTCTCCAGTTAGTTGATAAATAGTGTTTCTGGTCTCCAGTTAGTTGATAAATAGTGTTTCTGGTCTTCAGTTAGTTGATAAATAGTGTTTCTGGTCTCCTCCAGTTAGTTGATAAATAGTGTTTCTGGTCTCCAGTTAGTTGATAAATAGTGTTTCTGGTCTCCAGTTAGTTGATAAATAGTGTTTCTGGTCTCCAGTTAGTTGATAAATAGTGTTTCTGGCCTCCTCCAGTTAGTTGATAAATAGTGTTTCTGGTCTCCTTCAGTTAGTTGATAAATAGTGTTTCTGGTCTCCAGTTCGTTGATAAATAGTGTTTCTGGTCTCCAGTTAGTTGATAAATAGTGTTTCTGGTCTCCTCCAGTTAGTTGATAAATAGTGTTTCTGGTCTAATCCAGTTAGTTGATAAATAGTGTTTCTGGTCTCCAGTTAGTTGATAAATAGTGTTTCTGGTCTCCTTCAGTTAGTTGATAAATAGTGTTTCTGGTCTTCAGTTAGTTGATAAATAGTGTTTCTGGTCTCCTCCAGTTAGTTGATAAATAGTGTTTCTGGTCTCCAGTTAGTTGATAAATAGTGTTTCTGGTCTCCTCCAGTTAGTTGATAAATAGTGTTTCTGGTCTCCTTCAGTTAGTTGATAAATAGTGTTTCTGGTCTCCAGTTAGTTGATAAATAGTGTTTCTGGTCTCCAGTTAGTTGATAAATAGTGTTTCTGGTCTTCAGTTAGTTGATAAATAGTGTTTCTGGTCTTCAGTTAGTTGATAAATAGTGTTTCTGGTCTCCAGTTAGTTGATAAATAGTGTTTCTGGTCTCCAGTTAGTTGATAAATAGTGTTTCTGGTCTCCTCCAGTTAGTTGATAAATAGTGTTTCTGGTCTCCAGTTAGTTGATAAATAGTGTTTCTGTTCTCCTCCAGTTAGTTGATAAATAGTGTTTCTGGTCTCCAGTTAGTTGATAAATAGTGTTTCTGGTCTCCAGTTAGTTGATAAATAGTGTTTCTGGTCTCCTCCAGTTAGTTGATAAATAGTGTTTCTGGTCTCCAGTTAGTTGATAAATAGTGTTTCTGTTCTCCTCCAGTTAGTTGATAAATAGTGTTTCTGGTCTCCAGTTAGTTGATAAATAGTGTTTCTGGTCTCCAGTTAGTTGATAAATAGTGTTTCTGGTCTTCAGTTAGTTGATAAATAGTGTTTCTGGTCTTCCGTTAGTTGATAAATAGTGTTTCTGGTCTCCAGTTAGTTGAGAAATAGTGTTTCTGGTCTCCAGTTAGTTGATAAATAGTGTTTCTGGTCTCCAGTTAGTTGATAAATAGTGTTTCTGGTCTCCAGTTAGTTGATAAATAGTGTTTCTGGTCTCCTCCAGTTAGTTGATAAATAGTGTTTCTGGTCTCCTCCAGTTAGTTGATAAATAGTGTTTCTGTTCTCCTCCAGTTAGTTGATAAATAGTGTTTCTGGTCTCCTCCAGTTAGTTGATAAATAGTGTTTCTGGTCTCCAGTTAGTTGATAAATAGTGTTTCTGGTCTCCAGTTAGTTGATAAATAGTGTTTCTGGTCTCCAGTTAGTTGATAAATAGTGTTTCTGGTCTCCTCCAGTTAGTTGATAAATAGTGTTTCTGGTCTTCAGTTAGTTGATAAATAGTGTTTCTGGTCTCCTCCAGTTAGTTGATAAATAGTGTTTCTGGTCTCCAGTTAGTTGATAAATAGTGTTTCTGGCCTCCTCCAGTTAGTTGATAAATAGTGTTTCTGGTCTCCTTCAGTTAGTTGATAAATAGTGTTTCTGGTCTCCAGTTAGTTGATAAATAGTGTTTCTGGTCTCCAGTTAGTTGATAAATAGTGTTTCTGGTCTCCTCCAGTTAGTTGATAAATAGTGTTTCTGGTCTCCTCCAGTTAGTTGATAAATAGTGTTTCTGGTCTCCAGTTAGTTGATAAATAGTGTTTCTGGCCTCCAGTTAGTTGATAAATAGTGTTTCTGGTCTCCAGTTAGTTGATAAATAGTGTTTCTGGTCTCCAGTTAGTTGATAAATAGTGTTTCTGGTCTCCAGTTAGTTGATAAATAGTGTTTCTGGTCTTCAGTTAGTTGATAAATAGTGTTTCTGGTCTCCTCCAGTTAGTTGATAAATAGTGTTTCTGGTCTCCAGTTAGTTGATAAATAGTGTTTCTGGTCTCCAGTTAGTTGATAAATAGTGTTTCTGGTCTCCAGTTAGTTGATAAATAGTGTTTCTGGCCTCCTCCAGTTAGTTGATAAATAGTGTTTCTGGTCTCCTTCAGTTAGTTGATAAATAGTGTTTCTGGTCTCCAGTTAGTTGATAAATAGTGTTTCTGGTCTCCAGTTAGTTGATAAATAGTGTTTCTGGTCTCCTCCAGTTAGTTGATAAATAGTGTTTCTGGTCTAATCCAGTTAGTTGATAAATAGTGTTTCTGGTCTCCAGTTAGTTGATAAATAGTGTTTCTGGTCTCCTCCAGTTAGTTGATAAATAGTGTTTCTGGTCTTCAGTTAGTTGATAAATAGTGTTTCTGGTCTCCTCCAGTTAGTTGATAAATAGTGTTTCTGGTCTCCAGTTAGTTGATAAATAGTGTTTCTGGTCTCCTCCAGTTAGTTGATAAATAGTGTTTCTGGTCTCCTTCAGTTAGTTGATAAATAGTGTTTCTGGTCTCCAGTTAGTTGATAAATAGTGTTTCTGGTCTCCAGTTAGTTGATAAATAGTGTTTCTGGTCTCCAGTTAGTTGATAAATAGTGTTTCTGGTCTCCAGTTAGTTGATAAATAGTGTTTCTGGTCTCCAGTTAGTTGATAAATAGTGTTTCTGGTCTCCAGTTAGTTGATAAATAGTGTTTCTGGTCTCCTCCAGTTAGTTGATAAATAGTGTTTCTGGTCTCCAGTTAGTTGATAAATAGTGTTTCTGTTCTCCTCCAGTTAGTTGATAAATAGTGTTTCTGGTCTCCAGTTAGTTGATAAATAGTGTTTCTGGTCTCCAGTTAGTTGATAAATAGTGTTTCTGGTCTTCAGTTTGTTGATAAATAGTGTTTCTGGTCTTCAGTTAGTTGATAAATAGTGTTTCTGGTCTCCAGTTAGTTGATAAATAGTGTTTCTGGTCTCCTCCAGTTAGTTGATAAATAGTGTTTCTGGTCTACTCCAGTTAGTTGATAAATAGTGTTTCTGGTCTCCAGTTAGTTGATAAATAGTGTTTCTGGTCTCCTTCAGTTAGTTGATAAATAGTGTTTCTGGTCTTCAGTTAGTTGATAAATAGTGTTTCTGGTCTCCTCCAGTTAGTTGATAAATAGTGTTTCTGGTCTCCAGTTAGTTGATAAATAGTGTTTCTGGTCTCCTCCAGTTAGTTGATAAATAGTGTTTCTGGTCTCCTTCAGTTAGTTGATAAATAGTGTTTCTGGTCTCCAGTTAGTTGATAAATAGTGTTTCTGGTCTCCAGTTAGTTGATAAATAGTGTTTCTGGTCTTCAGTTAGTTGATAAATAGTGTTTCTGGTCTCCAGTTAGTTGATAAATAGTGTTTCTGGTCTCCAGTTAGTTGATAAATAGTGTTTCTGGTCTCCAGTTAGTTGATAAATAGTGTTTCTGGTCTCCTCCAGTTAGTTGATAAATAGTGTTTCTGGTCTCCAGTTAGTTGATAAATAGTGTTTCTGGTCTCCTCCAGTTAGTTGATAAATAGTGTTTCTGGTCTCCAGTTAGTTGATAAATAGTGTTTCTGGTCTCCAGTTAGTTGATAAATAGTGTTTCTGGTCTTCAGTTAGTTGATAAATAGTGTTTCTGGTCTTCCGTTAGTTGATAAATAGTGTTTCTGGTCTCCAGTTAGTTGATAAATAGTGTTTCTGGTCTTCAGTTAGTTGATAAATAGTGTTTCTGGTCTTCCGTTAGTTGATAAATAGTGTTTCTGGTCTTCAGTTAGTTGATAAATAGTGTTTCTGGTCTCCTCCAGTTAGTTGATAAATAGTGTTTCTGGTCTCCAGTTAGTTGATAAATAGTGTTTCTGGTCTTCAGTTAGTTGATAAATAGTGTTTCTGGTCTTCAGTTAGTTGATAAATAGTGTTTCTGGTCTCCAGTTAGTTGATAAATAGTGTTTCTGGTCTCCAGTTAGTTGATAAATAGTGTTTCTGGTCTCCAGTTAGTTGATAAATAGTGTTTCTGGTCTCCAGTTAGTTGATAAATAGTGTTTCTGGTCTCAGTTAGTTGATAAATAGTGTTTCTGGTCTCCTCCAGTTAGTTGATAAATAGTGTTTCTGGTCTCCAGTTAGTTGATAAATAGTGTTTCTGGTCTTCAGTTAGTTGATAAATAGTGTTTCTGGTCTTCAGTTAGTTGATAAATAGTGTTTCTGGTCTCCAGTTAGTTGATAAATAGTGTTTCTGGTCTCCAGTTAGTTGATAAATAGTGTTTCTGGTCTCCAGTTATTTGATAAATAGTGTTTCTGGTCTCCTCCAGTTAGTTGATAAATAGTGTTTCTGGTCTCCTCCAGTTAGTTGATAAATAGTGTTTCTGGTCTCCTCCAGTTAGTTGATAAATAGTGTTTCTGGTCTCCAGTTAGTTGATAAATAGTGTTTCTGGTCTCCTCCAGTTAGTTGATAAATAGTGTTTCTGGTCTCCTCCAGTTAGTTGATAAATAGTGTTTCTGGTCTCCTCCAGTTAGTTGATAAATAGTGTTTCTGGTCTTCAGTTAGTTGATAAATAGTGTTTCTGGTCTCCAGTTAGTTGATAAATAGTGTTTCTGGTCTCCAGTTAGTTGATAAATAGTGTTTCTGGTCTCCAGTTAGTTGATAAATAGTGTTTCTGGTCTCCTCCAGTTAGTTGATAAATAGTGTTTCTGGTCTCCAGTTAGTTGATAAATAGTGTTTCTGGTCTCCTCCAGTTAGTTGATAAATAGTGTTTCTGGTCTCCAGTTAGTTGATAAATAGTGTTTCTGGTCTCCAGTTAGTTGATAAATAGTGTTTCTGGTCTCCAGTTAGTTGATAAATAGTGTTTCTGGTCTTCAGTTAGTTGATAAATAGTGTTTCTGTTCTCCTCCAGTTATTTGATAAATAGTGTTTCTGTTCTCCTCCAGTTAGTTGATAAATAGTGTTTCTGGTCTCCAGTTAGTTGATAAATAGTGTTTCTGGTCTCCAGTTAGTTGATAAATAGTGTTTCTGGTCTCCAGTTAGTTGATAAATAGTGTTTCTGGTCTCCAGTTAGTTGATAAATAGTGTTTCTGTTCTCCTCCAGTTAGTTGATAAATAGTGTTTCTGGTCTCCAGTTAGTTGATAAATAATGTTTCTGGTCTCCTCCAGTTAGTTGATAAATAGTGTTTCTGGTCTCCAGTTAGTTGATAAATAGTGTTTCTGGTCTCCAGTTAGTTGATAAATAGTGTTTCTGGTCTCCTGTTAGTTGATAAATAGTGTTTCTGGTCTCCTCCAGTTAGTTGATAAATAGTGTTTCTGGTCTCCAGTTAGTTGATAAATAGTGTTTCTGGTCTTCAGTTAGTTGATAAATAGTGTTTCTGGTCTTCAGTTAGTTGATAAATAGTGTTTCTGGTCTCCAGTTAGTTGATAAATAGTGTTTCTGGTCTCCAGTTAGTTGATAAATAGTGTTTCTGGTCTCCTGTTAGTTGATAAATAGTGTTTCTGGTCTTCAGTTAGTTGATAAATAGTGTTTCTGGTCTCCAGTTAGTTGATAAATAGTGTTTCTGGTCTCCTCCAGTTAGTTGATAAATAGTGTTTCTGGTCTCCAGTTAGTTGATAAATAGTGTTTCTGTTCTCCTCCAGTTAGTTGATAAATAGTGTTTCTGGTCTCCAGTTAGTTGATAAATAGTGTTTCTGGTCTCCTCCAGTTAGTTGATAAATAGTGTTTCTGGTCTTCAGTTAGTTGATAAATAGTGTTTCTGGTCTCCTCCAGTTAGTTGATAAATAGTGTTTCTGGTCTCCAGTTAGTTGATAAATAGTGTTTCTGGTCTCCTCCAGTTAGTTGATAAATAGTGTTTCTGGTCTTCAGTTAGTTGATAAATAGTGTTTCTGGTCTCCTCCAGTTAGTTGATAAATAGTGTTTCTGGTCTCCAGTTAGTTGATAAATAGTGTTTCTGGCCTCCTCCAGTTAGTTGATAAATAGTGTTTCTGGTCTCCAGTTAGTTGATAAATAGTGTTTCTGGTCTCCAGTTAGTTGATAAATAGTGTTTCTGGTCTCCAGTTAGTTGATAAATAGTGTTTCTGGTCTCCAGTTAGTTGATAAATAGTGTTTCTGGTCTCCAGTTAGTTGATAAATAGTGTTTCTGGTCTCCTCCAGTTAGTTGATAAATAGTGTTTCTGGTCTCCTTCAGTTAGTTGATAAATAGTGTTTCTGGTCTCCAGTTAGTTGATAAATAGTGTTTCTGGTCTCCAGTTAGTTGATAAATAGTGTTTCTGGTCTCCTCCAGTTAGTTGATAAATAGTGTTTCTGGTCTCCTCCAGTTAGTTGATAAATAGTGTTTCTGGTCTCCAGTTAGTTGATAAATAGTGTTTCTGGCCTCCAGTTAGTTGATAAATAGTGTTTCTGGTCTCCAGTTAGTTGATAAATAGTGTTTCTGGTCTCCAGTTAGTTGATAAATAGTGTTTCTGGTCTCCAGTTAGTTGATAAATAGTGTTTCTGGTCTTCAGTTAGTTGATAAATAGTGTTTCTGGTCTCCAGTTAGTTGATAAATAGTGTTTCTGGTCTCCAGTTAGTTGATAAATAGTGTTTCTGGTCTTCAGTTAGTTGATAAATAGTGTTTCTGGTCTTCAGTTAGTTGATAAATAGTGTTTCTGGTCTCCAGTTAGTTGATAAATAGTGTTTCTGGTCTCCAGTTAGTTGATAAATAGTGTTTCTGGTCCCCTCCAGTTAGTTGATAAATAGTGTTTCTGGTCTCCAGTTAGTTGATAAATAGTGTTTCTGTTCTCCTCCAGTTAGTTGATAAATAGTGTTTCTGGTCTCCAGTTAGTTGATAAATAGTGTTTCTGGTCTCCTCCAGTTAGTTGATAAATAGTGTTTCTGGTCTCCAGTTAGTTGATAAATAGTGTTTCTGGTCTCCTCCAGTTAGTTGATAAATAGTGTTTCTGGTCTCCAGTTAGTTGATAAATAGTGTTTCTGGTCTCCTCCAGTTAGTTGATAAATAGTGTTTCTGGTCTCCAGTTAGTTGATAAATAGTGTTTCTGGTCTCCTCCAGTTAGTTGATAAATAGTGTTTCTGGTCTCCTCCAGTTAGTTGATAAATAGTGTTTCTGGTCTCCAGTTAGTTGATAAATAGTGTTTCTGGCCTCCAGTTAGTTGATAAATAGTGTTTCTGGTCTCCAGTTAGTTGATAAATAGTGTTTCTGGTCTCCAGTTAGTTGATAAATAGTGTTTCTGGTCTCCAGTTAGTTGATAAATAGTGTTTCTGGTCTTCAGTTAGTTGATAAATAGTGTTTCTGGTCTCCTCCAGTTAGTTGATAAATAGTGTTTCTGGTCTCCAGTTAGTTGATAAATAGTGTTTCTGGTCTCCAGTTAGTTGATAAATAGTGTTTCTGGTCTCCAGTTAGTTGATAAATAGTGTTTCTGGCCTCCTCCAGTTAGTTGATAAATAGTGTTTCTGGTCTCCTTCAGTTAGTTGATAATAGTGTTTCTGGTCTCCAGTTCGTTGATAAATAGTGTTTTCTGGTCTCCAGTTAGTTGATAAATAGTGTTTCTGGTCTCCTCCAGTTAGTTGATAAATAGTGTTCTGGTCTAATCCAGTTAGTTGATAAATAGTGTTTCTGGTCTCGCAGTTAGTTGATAAATAGTGTTTCTGGTCTCCAGTTAGTTGATAAATAGTGTTTCTGGTCTCCAGTTAGTTGATAAATAGTGTTTCTGGTCTCCAGTTAGTTGATAAATAGTGTTTCTGGTCTCCTCCAGTTAGTTGATAAATAGTGTTTCTGGTCTCCTCCAGTTAGTTGATAAATAGTGTTTCTGGTCTCCAGTTAGTTGATAAATAGTGTTTCTGGCCTCCAGTTAGTTGATAAATAGTGTTTCTGGTCTCCAGTTAGTTGATAAATAGTGTTTCTGGTCTCCAGTTAGTTGATAAATAGTGTTTCTGGTCTTCAGCTGCAGAGTCAAACCTTGTTTTTCCTGACCTATTACCATATATGTCATGCAAGGTCACTAAGTCGTGTGTGTGTGTGGTGTGTGTGTGTGTTCTGCCACGTATCTCAGACTTGAGTGTTTATCCAGAAAACATGATTAGTCGCTGGCAGAGTGATGGGTCGATGATGGACACACTGTAGTCTGTGCCCACACACACACACACACACACAGAGACACACACACACACACACATAGACACACACACACACACACACAGTCTCGCCTCAAGCCAAATCAGGACAGAGTGACTCTGAAGTTAAGGCCTGTTGGGTTTGGCTCAGTGTGGATGTCAGAGAGAGAGATTCATGGTGTTTAATATGCAGCGCAACAGATGAGTGAAAAACCAGACACACACACACACGTACGCACACACACACACACACACACATATGCACACACACACACACACACGTACGCACACACAAACAGTTATGCATCAGTATTGAAAGTCACCGGTTGGCTGCTTGGTCGTCGGGGCTCAATCGTTGCTAAGCGAGGAGTTAGGTCACAGAAGAAACTGTCTCAGGCCGTTTATACAGACAGCGGTTAGAGTGGAGTCCCATCAGAATACACCTGAGCCCCAACATCATTAACACTGTATATAACACCATAGAGATTTCACTGAGACAGAGGGGGAGGAGAGACAGATAGGAAGAGACAGGAAGAGTAGGAGAGAGACAGGAAGAATAGAAGAGAGAGAGAGGAAGATTAGGAAAGAGAGAGAGGAAGAATAGGAGGGAGAGAGGAAGAATAGGAGGGAGAGAGAGGAAGAATAGGAGGGAGAGAGGAAGAATAGGAGGGAGAGAGAGGAAGAATAGGAGAGAGAGAGGAAGAATAGGAGGGAGAGAGGAAGAATAGGAGGAGGAAGAATAGGAGAGAGAGAGGAAGAATAGGAGGGAGAGAGAGGAAGAATAGGAGGGAGAGAGGAAGAATAGGAGGGAGAGAGGAAGAATAGGAGAGAGAGAGGAAGAATAGGAGGGAGAGAGAAAGAATAGGAGGGAGAGAGGAAGAATAGGAGGGAGAGAGGAAGAATAGGAGGGAGAGAGAGGAAGAATAGGAGGGAGAGAGGAAGAATAGGAGGGAGAGAGGAAGAAAAGGAGGGAGAGAGAGGAAGATTAGGAGAGAGAGAGGAAGAATAGGAGGGAGAGAGGAAGAATAGGAGGGAGAGAGGAAGAATAGGAGAGAGAGAGGAAGAATAGGAGGGAGAGAGAAAGAATAGGAGGGAGAGAGGAAGAATAGGAGGGAGAGAGGAAGAATAGGAGGGAGAGAGAGGAAGAATAGGAGAGAGAGAGGAAGAATAGGAAGGGGAGAGGAAGAAAAGGAGGGAGAGAGAGGAAGATTAGGAGAGAGAGAGGAAGAATAGGAGGGAGAGAGGAAGAATAGGAGGGAGAGAGGAAGAAAAGGAGGGAGAGAGAGGAAGATTAGGAGAGAGAGAGGAAGAATAGGAGGGAGAGAGGAAGAATAGGAGGGAGAGAGGAAGAATAGGAGAGAGAGAGGAAGAATAGGAGGGAGAGAGGAAGAATAGGAGGGAGAGAGAGGAAGAATAGGAGGGAGAGAGGAAGATTAGGAAAGAGAGGAAGAGTAGGAGAGAGAGGAAGAGTCAGAGGGAGAGAGGAAGAGTAGGAGAGAGAGAGAAAGAATAGGAGGGAGAGAGGAAGAGTAGGAGGGAGAGAGAGGAAGAGTAGGAGAGAGGAAGAGTAGGAGAGAGAGAAAGAATAGGAGGGAGAGAGGAAGAGTAGGAGAGACTGAGGAAGAGTAGGAAGGAGAGAGATGAAGAGTAGGCGAGAGAGAGGAAGAGTAGAAGAGAGAGAGGAAGAATAGGTGAGAGAGAGAGGAGGAGTACGAGGGAGAGAGATGAAGAGTAGGAGAGAGAGAGCAAGAGTAGGAAGGAGAGAGAGGAAGAGGAGGAGGGAGATAGAGGAAGAGTAGGAGGGAGAGAGAGGAAGAGTAGGAGGGGACAGAGAGAGGAAGAGTACGAGGGAGAGAGAGGAAAAAGGAAGAGTAGGAGGGATAGAGAGGAAGAGTATGAGGGACAGAGAGAGGAAGAGTAGGAGGGATAGAGAGAAAGAGTAGGAGGGACAGAGGGAGGAAGAGTAGGAAGGATAGAGAGAGGAAGAGTAGGAGGGAGAGGAAAAGGAAGAGCAGGACATTGGGTAAGAGAGAGAAATGCTATCAGTTTAGTTCAGAATCTCCTCCTGACTCAGTTAAGCTACGAAGACCAACTAGATCTCACAGTCTCACCGTCAGAATTAACGTTCAGTCCATGTTTTTCAAACATCACATTTTTAAGTCTTCAAATTTAAGTTTAGACATTAACTCTGAAGGGTTAAGGTTAGACATTAACTCTGAATGGTTAAGGTTAGACATGAACTCTGAATGGTTAAGGTTAGACATTAACTGTGAATGGTTAAGGTTAGACATTAACTCTGATTGGTTAAGGTTAGACATTAACTCTGAATGGTTAAGGTTAGGGCTTAAATCACAGGATTGATCCTCTGGAATGAGACACCTCTCTGCCATCCCCGTCCACAACACCCTGCAGAACTGAAACCTACTGGAAGGTAACAGCCTCACCATTGCCCCTAGTGGCCAGACTCCACATCTTCTCCCCACATCCTCAAACATAGATCAACCCCGAATACTGACTTGTATCACAGGTGACTTCGCTGATGAAGACACTTAGTCCCTCTCTCTCTCTCTCTCTCTCTCTCTCTCTCTCTCTCTCTCTCTCTCCTCTCCTCCTCTCTCTCTCTCTCTCTCTCTGTCTGCTCTCTCACCTCTCTCTCCTCTCTCTCTCTCTCTCCCTCTCTCTCTCTCTCTCTCTCCCTCTCTCCCTCTCTCTCTCTCTCTCTCTCTCTCTCTCCTCTCTCTCTCTCTCTCTCTCTCCCTCCCCCTCCCCTCCCCTCTCTCTCTCCCTCTCCCCTCCCTCCCCCTCCCCTGTCTCTCTCTCTCTCTCTCTCGCTCTCTCTCTCTCTCTCTCTCTCTCCCTTCCACCCTCCAGATTGCCACTTCAGGTCTCTTCATCTTCTTGAGTCCTTTCTGCTTCTGTCAATCAGCTGGTAATACATATCTTCAGGATTACACCAACACACACACACAGAGCAGACACACACACACACACGGAGCAGGACACACACACACACATGGAGCAGGACACACACACACACATGGAGCAGGACACACACACACACATGGAGCAGGACACACACACACACATGGAGCAGGACACACACACACACACTGAGTAGACACACACACACACACTGAGTAGACACACAATGTCTAACCCTCTCTCTACACTGAGTAGACACACACACACACACTGAGTAGACACACACACACACACTGAGTAGACACACACACACTGAGTAGACACACACACACTGAGTAGACACACACACACACTGAGTAGACACACACACACACACTGAGTAGACACACACACACACACTGAGTAGACACACACACACATGGAGCAGGACACACACACACTGAGTAGACACACACACACACTGAGTAGACACACACACACACACTGAGTAGACACACACACACACACTGAGTAGACACACACACACACACACATGGGCAGGACACACACACACTGAGTAGACACACACTCACACACTGAGTAGACACACACACACACACTGAGTAGACACACACACACACGGAGCAGGACACACACACACTGAGTAGACACACACACACACACTGAGTAGACACACACACACACACTGAGTAGACACACACACACACACACTGAGTAGACACACACACACACACACACACATGGAGCAGGACACACACACACACACGGAGCAGGACACACACACACTGAGTAGACACACACACACACACTGAGTAGACACACACACACACATGGAGCAGGACACACACACATTGAGTAGACACACACACACACACGGAGCAGGACACACACACACTGAGTAGACACACACACACACACTGAGTAGACACACACACACACACACTGAGTAGACACATACACACACACATGGAGCAGGACACACACACACACACTGAGTAGACACACACACACACATGGAGCAGGACACACACACACATGGAGCAGGACACACACACACACTGAGTAGACACACACACACACACACACACACACACACACTGAGTAGACACACACACACACACACACACTGAGTAGACACACACACACACACACATGGAGCAGGACACACACACACACACACACACACACACACACACACACACACACACTGAGTAGACACACACACACACACACACTGAGTAGACACACACACACACACGGAGCAGACACACACACACATGGAGCAGGACACACACACACTGAGTAGACACACACACACACACACATGGAGCAGGACACACACACACACACTGAGTAGACACACACACACACACTGAGTAGACACACACACACACACACTGAGTAGACACACACACACACACACACATGGAGCAGGACACACACACACACGGAGCAGGACACACACACACTGAGTAGACACACACACACACACTGAGTAGACACACACACACACACACTGAGTAGACACACACACACACACATGGAGCAGGACACACACACACACACACACACTGAGTAGACACACACACACACACATGGAGCAGGACACACACACACATGGAGCAGGACACACACACACACTGAGTAGACACACACACACACACACTGAGTAGACACACACACACACACACACACTGAGTAGACACACACACACACACATGGAGCAGGACACACACACACACACACACACACTGAGTAGACACACACACACACTGAGTAGACACACACACACACACACACTGAGTAGACACACACACACACACACACACTGAGTAGACACACACACACACACGGAGCAGGACACACACACACACATGGAGCAGGACACACACAAAATGAGTAGACACACACACACACATGGAGCAGGACACACACACACACACACACACACACTGAGTAGACACACATACACACAGAGCAGACACACACACACACACAGAGCAGACACACACACACAGAGCAGACACACACATACACACAGAGCAGACACACACACACACACAGAGCAGACACACACACACAGAGCAGACACACACGGTTGAGAGAGAGGTAGTACTTCATTAACCTCTGGGGTATGGAGATAAGACAACAAGTTGCATCAAAGACACACACACACTGAGCAGACACACACACACACACACTGAGCAGACACACACACACACACTGAGCACACACACACACATACACACACACACAGAGCAGACACACACACATACACACACACACTGAGCAGACACACACTGAGAGCACGCACACTGAGCAGACACACACACACACACACACAATCTGAGCAGACACACACACACAAACTGAGCAGACACACACACACACAAACACACTGAGCAGACACACACACATACACACACTGAGCAGACACACACAAATACACTGAGCAGACACCCATCTAGTCACAGACACTTAGAGAAACACAAAGAGAGATCCTGAACTAGAAACCTGCTAGGGGTGAAATGATTTCCAACCTGTCAAGGTAGGTGTGTGTGTGTGTGTGTGTGTGTGTGTGTGTGTGTGTGTGTGTGTGTGTGTGTGTGTGTGTGTGTGTGTGTGTGTGTGTGTGTGTGTGTGTGTGTGTGTGTGTGTGTGTGTGTGTGTGTGTGTGTGTGTGTGTGTGTGTGTGTGTGTGACCACATGGGCGACATGCAGAGGCTCAGAGGGGAGGAGGTGGGAGCTGTGATGGCTTTTCCAGCTCCCAGTCACAAAGACACATTTATACCTTAGAACAAACCCTTTATACAGGAGAGAGGAGAGAGGGGGGGAGCGAGAGAGAAAGAGGGAGGGAGAGAGAGGGAGGAGGGAGAGTGAAGCGGGAAAAATAGAGGGAGGAAGAGAGAGAGAGAGAGAGAGAGAGAGAGAGAGAGAGGGGAGAGAGTAGAGAAAATAGAGGGAGGGAGGGAGAAAGAGAGAGAGAGGGGAGAGAGTATTGAAAAATAGAGAGAGGGAGGGAGAAAGAGAGAAAGAGAGAGGGAGAGAGAGAGAGAGAGAGAGAGAGAGAGAGAGAGAGAGAGGGGAGAGAGTAGAGAAAAATAGAGGGAGGGAGGGAGAAGAGAGAGAGAGAGAGAGAGAGAGAGGGGAGAGAGTAGAGAAAAATAGAGAGAGGGAGGGAGAAAGAGAGAGAGGGAGGGAGAGAGAGAGAGAGAGAGAGAGAGAGAGGGGAGAGAG
>NW_022261983.1:21941585-21944085 GCF_002021735.2 Oncorhynchus kisutch
AGAGAGAGAGAGGGGAGAGAGAGAGAGGGGAGAGAGAGAGAGCGAGAGATCCCCCCCCCCTTCCGTAAACAAAATAATCAAAGCTTACATTTTCCCCAAACAGAATGACGGCTACACACTGACTTTGGGGAGGGTTGAATTTCATGGTGTTAAAAACCAACAACTTCCACTGAGGTTCCACTGTTAGATGGACAGGAAGCGTCCTGTGAACGTAGAGGTTCCACTGTTAGATGGACAGGAAGCGTCCTGTGAACGTAGAGGTTCCACTGTTAGATGGACAGGAAGCGTCCTGTGAACGTAGAGGTTCCACTGTTAGATGGACAGGAAGCGTCCTGTGAACGTAGAGGTTCCACTGTTAGATGGACAGGAAGCGTCCTGTGAACGTAGAGGTTCCACTGTTAGATGGACAGGAAGCGTCCTGTGAACGTAGAGGTTCACAATGTGTACTATATATCCTGTTGGTTTCTGTGAACGTAGAGGTTCACAATGTGTACTATATATCCTGTTGGTTTCTGTGAACGTAGAGGTTCACAATGTGTACTATATATCCTGTTGGTTTCTGTGAACGTAGAGGTTCACAATGTGTACTATATATCCTGTTGGTTTCTGTGAACGTAGAGGTTCACAATGTTTACTATATATCCTGTTGGTTTCTGTGAACGTAGAGGTTCACAATGTGTACTATATATCCTGTTGGTTTCTTCGTGAAACGTAGAGGTTCACAATGTGTACTATATATCCTGTTGGTTTCTGTGAACGTAGAGGTTCACAATGTGTACTATATATCCTGTTTGGTTTCTGTGAACGTAGAGGTTCACAATGTGTACTATATATCCTGTTGGTTTCTGTGAACGTAGAGGTTCACAATGTTTACTATATATCCTGTTGGGTTTCTGTGAACGTAGAGGTTCACAATGTGTACTATATATCCTGTTGGTTTCTGTGAACGTAGAGGTTCACAATGTGTACTATATATCCTGTTGGTTTCTGTGAACGTAGAGGTTCACAATGTGTACTATATATCCTGTTGGTTTCTGTGAACGTAGAGGTCACAATGTGTACTATATATCCTGTTGGTTTCTGTGAACGTAGAGGTTCACAATGTGTACTATATATCCTGTTGGTTTCTGTGAACGTAGAGGTTCACAATGTGTACTATATATCCTGTTGGTTTCTGTGAACGTAGAGGTTCACAATGTGTACTATATATCCTGTTGGTTTCTGTGAACGTAGAGGTTCACAATGTGTACTATATATCCTGTTGGTTTCTGTGAACGTAGAGGTTCACAATGTGTACTATATATCCTGTTGGTTTCTGTGAACGTAGAGGTTCACAGTGTTTACTATATATCTTCATCTGATATCAGTAATTCTAATCTATTATTCTCCAGTCTGGTTTGCAGACTTTCTCTCTGGGAATGTCCGAATGATCTCTCCTTCCTCCTGAAGTGTACACTCATTCACTACTTCCCACAAATCAAAAAAAAAATGTATTGAATTGGTGGAGACACAGGCTTAGTGGGAGTTTCTTCCATATTTCTTATACCAGTCATTTTCTTTCAAATCGGTGAAGGGGTCGTGAACAAGTGCACACTTCGGGGAGGAAAGAGAGATAGATAATTGGGACGGAGCCTGTTTGTTTGGTAGGTGACACACTCTGACACTAGTTTAGTCCTTCACTGCAGAAGGGTTGAAGGACACACACCTTAATTACCTCAAAACACCACCGTTCTGTAATTGCCATTCATGTGTGTGTGACACTATGAGACGAGCTATGAACCAATTATCGCTCTTTCCTTCCAAAAGGTGCACTTGTTAACGTCCCTTCACTGATTTGAAAGAAAATGACAGTAAAAAATGACAGTTACAAATGACAGTTATAAATGACTGGTATAAATGACTGGTATAAATGACTGGTATAAATAACAGGTATAAATGACAGTTACAAATGACAGTTATAAATGACTGGTATAAATGACTGGTATAAATGACAGGTATAAATGACAGGTATAAATGACTGGTATAAATGACTGGTATAAATGACTGGTATAAATGACAGTTACAAATGACAGTTATAAATGACTGGTATAAATGACTGGTATAAATGACAGGTATAAATGACAGGTATAAATGACTGGTATAAATGACTGGTATAAATGACTGGTATAAATGACTGTATAAATGACAGGTATAAATGACAGGTATAAATGACTGGTATAAATGACTGGTATAAATGACTGGTATAAATGACAGTTATAAATGACAGGTATAAATGACAGGTATAAATGACTGGTATAAATGACAGGTATAATGACAGGTATAAATGACTGGTATAAATGACAGGTATAAATGACTGGTATAAATGACTGGTATAAATGACTGGTATAAATGACTGGTATAAATGACAGGTATAAATGACTGGTATAAATGACAGTTATAAATGACTGGTATAAATGACTGGTATAAATGACTGGTATAAATGACAGTTATAAATGACAGT